>NC_080670.1:162000079-162244681 GCF_030247195.1 Topomyia yanbarensis
TAAGCAACTCAGTTTCCTTCGTAGAATCACAATCCAATTCAAGCATTAGTATGAATGATAGCAAAAATGAAAGACTTTTCCTCCGAGTGCTACATTGGTTTCAAACTTTAAAGCAAAATAGATCATTTCCATTCACGCCAAGTCCATCTATCGATCTTCAATTGCAGTTGTAAACAATCTTATTTTGTTCGTAATCGGTTTTGCCAAGAAAAGAGTGCGTATGACAAACTAAAAGCCAGCCTACTGTAAGGTGAGGAATTGTAGGAAAATTGACGATTTCCAGGAAAAGCCTGAGAATAGGAAAGTGCGAGGTGTGAGTGTTGGCATAGGGCGAAGTGAAGCTTGGGCTTAACGGGCACTGCAGTTGATTTCAGTGATTGATGGTTTAGATTATGTAAAAATCAAAACCTATACCTAGTCATATGATGCGTGCTAAACAGAGCCTAATACTAGCATGGTGAACATTTGTTTGCAACTTTTTCAACATGACCGGATTTTAGAATGGGTTTGCTTGAATATGCGTGTGGTGTGGAAAAATTCAAATCAGAAGGACATGCAAGTGGGAAAATGTGAGTGAATGTTATTGCGTTAGTGAATGAGGCTCGGTGTATTGAGCGTATTGAGCGAGAGAAAAAAATTTGGAATCGTTACGCGAATGAATCGGCCCGATGAGAAGGGAATGTGTAAACACCAAACAAAAACAACTGCTGCCGTTTCATTCTTACTTGTGGTGCCCAGTGCACACGAGCGTACTTGCATGTAGATACATGAATTGGTAGTGACGAAAACATGTTAAACATCTATGGTTCATATAAATAGTGGTTTGTGTGGAAAAATAGCGGTTTGGTGGAAAAAGGAGTTTTGAAAAACAAACTTATTTCACTGAAAAACTTCTAGGCTAGTTCAATATTAATCCTTCAAAAGGGCTAATGAGATTTTTGTAAACAAACTTATTTAGCTCATCATTCCGCTACCAAGTTGAATTTCATAAAAAAAAATCACATGAATCAATCTTTACCATTGGTAGAATAAATTTCAAATACTTTCTGCGTTGAAACTATAATAAATTAAGAGATATCAGCAAAACGAAAGTTTGTTTACAAATCTTATTAGCCCTATTCAAAAGTTGATATGGAGTTTATATGATCAACGTCTTGAAATGGGTACGGTGATAGTAAAAATAGGGTGAAAATAGGCAAGCTAACAAAAATAATTAGGTACCATGCATAAATTACGTTACGCAACAATCACAACAAAATTGATTTTTTCTCTCCCCGCGCCCATGTCGCCTTTCTAACCGTAGTACGTAATAAATTGTTTTTTTTTAATTTTTGCATCTGTCTACTATACTGGGCATCATTTCAACATTTTCAAAACGGAAGCGTTACGTACACTTTGAACGTTAATAACTTTCTAACGAACTGCTAATCTTGTTTCATAAATCGAAAGGAAATTGTTCTATGCTTGCTACCGATACCTTGTTTGCTATGTAAAACTTGTTCACATAGTTCAAAAACTACTTTTAATGCAATAAGACATAAATGCAGAACACACGAGTAGTGCCGCCTAAAGCCGCTGAATCCCTATGAATAGACTCGCCATCTCTATCTTATTCTTCTTATTTATCTGTAAGTGTCATACCAATCGAGCACGAGACATGTCCAAAAAAACAATAAATACGAAGAAAATCGTTTCGAATCCTTCTGGAACGAGGGCCATTGACAGGTCTCGTGCTCGATTGGAATGACACTGACAGATGAATGGTAAACAAAACAAACGATAAACGTGTCGAGTCTTTATCCAGAGGGATTCAGCGTTGTTAGTGCCGCCAATTGAGAAGCTGCATCGGTACAACAAATAGGAACATCCAACCGTGAGCAACATAAATGCAGTACCGATGACGACATGGACATAAACGAAAGCATGAGAGAAGACGGACCGAATATTCCACCACCCAGGAAGAGGATCTCAACACGCAGCAGTAAGATGCGTCAACAAGACCCGACGAATAGGCTGTAATCATATATTTTTATATTTTTACATACTGTAAAAACACGAAAGATCCACGGCTCAGTTGTGCTAATGCATTGAACCGCGTCAAATATATTTAAAATTTAAAAAAATGATCTGAACTGTGGTACTTCGCAAGAGTTTAAGGGATGAAATTGTGTACATAATAAGAGAAAGTTGAAAATTATGTATTTAATTTGAACGTCAACAGCAGTGATGCTATGAAAATTGAAATTTCCATTAATCTTCAGAGGTTTTTGCACAAATATTGTCCGTGCTTTTCCAAAGAAGACGCGACGATTATTTTTCGTCGCAGCAAGATTCGTAGCGCTATCCTACGCACGATTCGTCGCAATGTATTTCTTACGGGATGAATGACACTTTAATAAAAGGTGGTGCAATTTTGTGTAAAACCCTTAGTGTAAATAAAACATACTAACTTTAGAAGAACAATTTTCAGTCAGTTTTATTGACAAATTCAGTGAAAGTAAATAATTATCACATATTAAACTTGAGTAATACATATTTTTCGACGCTTTTGAGCATTTATTATCAAAAGCGCCAATTTAATTTGTCACATATCAAAATGATTGAATGGCTCGTTTCCAATGAAACGTACAATAACTTCTTCTACAACCGTCAGATCGTTTCGTAGTCTTGGGGACTTTGATTCCTCGGTAAATTATAAATAAAAATCACACATTGATGTATTTTCAAGATGGAATGGGCGACTCCTAAAGGAATTATTTTGTGGAAGTCAACTTCCCCATACTAAATCCCATGTAAACTTTAAACCGTGGGCTTAAACCTATAGTTTCAACGATCAAGCTTAGAATTTGCACAGTTGTTCTAGGGCCCATATAGAACCCAGAAAGTTGCTCGGAGAAAAATATTATTGTTTTTTAATATAACCGTGTCCCGCTCCATTGGACAGTCATAGTCATACCTTCAGTCACGCATACACATCCATTCCAAAATGTATATTTATTTTATCGCACTTTTTTGGAAATTATAATAGAAAACAATGAACCCAATGAGAAGGATGGTATTTACCAAAATACTACTCCTACTTCATTACTAGAATGGTTTTGTTGTTCACCGTTTATTGTGAATATTTTCACAGTTCGCCATTTCCTTGCCAGTAACAGGGCGGATTCTTAACGTTTCGTCAAGGAACTAACAGAGCGGGTCACAGGCGGTAAAATGCTTGTGACTTCTACGACGTTTATACGCTCACTGATGCTTGGAGAATTTTTACTTTAGATAGTAACTGTGCTGCTTCTTAACATCTCGTGGCTGAGGCAATTTTGAGAGCGCTTTTCGCTGGCTACTGCTAGCGAGAGCGTTTCTTCTAAGTACTAACGAAGCGGGCCACCATAAAAAAATTGCGTTTGGCTTCTACGACTCTGAAACGCAAACTGGGAAACTTTTCTTATAGACAATTGGATTTATTTGTCTCAGATGTAGTACATCATCAAATTACAGCCATGACTGCTTTCACAAATTCATTTTCATCGTAATTTGTGGTAATCGTATCCTCTACATTACGCAATTGTATAGAGCATTCCCTAACTGATTGCGCAAAAATCTTTTTATCCTGTTTAGTACAGCGGCAATAAACGACGTTGAAAATAACTCGGAAACTTCAGCTGCTAAACATTAAGAAACGGCGGTATTTTTTAACAAGGGTCACTTTTCTGAACCAATTTTTTATAGGAATTTTATTAATAGCGATTTATTGGTCATAGTTCACATTTACTCATACACATCCATCCATTGGGAAACGTAAATTTGTTATTTCCCAAAAGGGGTAGGTAATGTCCAGGACAGTACCGGCGTGCTGACGTAGGACACTTATGCTGTGTACTAGTTTTCAGCATAACGTTAAAAAATCCTGACCGTTTTACATTCACCAAATTTATTTTTTTTTGTTACTGAACTAGTCAGCATTTTTTAGCTTTCATTGGCAGAAATTTACCGAAAATTTTATAAATACTCTTATTGACAGAAGTTTATATATAGTTATGTGGAGAACTCGGTCATAAAACTGTTTTACTGAATTGATTAACGAATGGAATACTATTGAAATCCATAGAAAAATGTTTACTGAACCCGGTAAATCAAACTTAATGTGCAAGTTGGAAAGACATACAAGCAGAATTTTAATAATATTATCAACACCAACGAATAATCCTACGTCAACATCACGGTTATGTCCCGAACATTACCCACCCCTAATTTTTCTTCACTTCGTCATATTTCAGCTTACTCTCCCTCTCCCATTTTGCACCTGTTGCTTCATTTGGCCACTTTAGAAAACCTCGGGTTACAATGGGTTGAGTCAGCAAATACTTTCCTAAAATAATCGAATACAAAAAAGTTTTCATTGCTATGTTAGAGTAAAGCCTACATTTTACATTTCTCGTACATTTTGGAGATCTGTTCCAGGTTGCCAACCTATACTGCCCATGAACGCAAATTTGTCCCGTTTTCTATGGGATTTCCAAACTTTATGGGACTGATTTTCGATCATAGGCAGTATAGGCATTAGAGTGGCTCGACATGTGACGTTTTTCAGCACTAAACTATCTAAAAGGGGGACTGGTGAGTACACAACCCCCCTCTTCTTTTCATTTTCTGACTATTCTGCAATTCATTTTGAATATTTCATTCAAAGGTACAAAGTCTATGCCTTAGACAAGACGTGACCGGCTTCTTATTTTTCCTTCGGCATTCTTTTCGCATATTTTCACCCTGCCGGAATTTTCCGAACAGTGTTGCTATTTTTATTAATGAAATTGGGTTCTTGTTAATTTATTTTATGCCGGCAATATTTTGTATCTTGAATCCATTATATTGATGAAGGGCACCGTTTTTCCAAGTCATGGGTGTTTAGTAAGGTTTGATGAAGCCATTTTTTGAATAGTTTTAGACATAGTGTAGCTTCTGTCTTATTTTTGTTAAAGCTAATAAACCACGTATACGGTAAATACATGATAAATACTTGTTTCACTTTGCCGCACAATTTCAGTACAATTTAGTCATTTTTACTCTTTTAACGAAAATATTTTTTTTCGTCAAAAGTAATGACAATCTTTTCCTATAAATATAGCAACACTGCCAAACATCATTTTGCTATCCCTGCAGTAACATTGCGGTGCAAAAAGTCAGAATCAACCAATCAGGAGCTGGACCATTCTGACATAAAATTGGAACAAAAACGCCCCCCCCCTATTGTCACGTCTTGTCTTAGGGCTATGCGATGAATTCAATGTCGATGTCGGTGTGGAATGACTGTGTTGGAAAAAATAATAAATTTCTGCATTTGGATTGAACCACAAGTTTTAAAATCGTTATAACTATTTTTTGAAAACTCGTAGCTAGCTACCGTCTTCGACAAAGTTGTTAACCAAGGTTTGAACTATAGTTTTGTAAAGCTGCAAATGTAAATGCAAAATAATTGATTTCCTCATATAAAATCCGATACAAACTTTGAACGCAATGCGCGAACCAGGGAAGCAACCAACCGATACCAAATTTTGCACATGCATTTAGGACCACAAAAGGAACTAAAAAAATACTGTGCAACTGTGAGCCACTCTAATAGGCATACATAAATTCGTAATATTTGATCCGTGTTGATGGACGTAACTTCCAACGAGTTTGATCAATTGATTTTATTGCACGGAAAAACAATTTTCAGAATTATTAGGCTTTACTTATGTCAACTTAGCATTGAACAAAATTGACATATAGCATGCATATCTGATGTTTATGCTGTTTCTTCGTCAAATGCACTTTTGATTCGTTATTTAAAAACGATTTCACATGCAAATTTTGAATTAGATTTGCGTCTTTATTTATTACGAGTATCACCAACTATATTCCAATAAGGCGTTCTGATTTGTAATGGTAAAACAGCTGTGTGTGTGAAGTAATATAACATTTTCAGAATAAGAGAGTGCAGCTAGGAGGGAGAGAAAGAGAGACAGAGAGAGCGCGCTCGCGTATGGGATTGCAAATCGATTCGTCAAGTCAGTCGGTAGATCGGAAGGGACGAATGAGTGGTTTGAGCGTGCCTGCGAGAGGGAAGAACAGAGAGTTCCACCATCATCTGAGCCGTTCGCTACAAACAGAGAACGATCGGGGAGCGAGCTCCGATGCTTCAGAGGCTTTTGTTCCACAGAGCAGCGAAGGAGTTTTTCACTAGTTGTTGTCTTTTTATCCAGATATCCAAGAAGAAAAAAATCTAAGACCACTTCTGTGAAGGCACTTCCGTGGGCGTCCTGAAGCAGGAAGTCATCTAGGCTTCGTCTGGTAGACGAGTTTGGTGCTCGGATGTGAATAGGTAACCGTTTCGAGACGGTGTAGGTGACCAGAGCTCAGGAGGAACGCAGCCGTTTGCAAACAAGGGAGGTGCCCTTGACGGAAACGTAGAGAAAGAAAAGTGGATTAGCAGAAAATCGGAACGCCATTGGTATTCCCTGTTTTTTTTCTGGAGGCCAGTGTGTGAAGTTTTTTTGTTAAGGAAAACAGTGCCTGTACAGTGTGGAAAACTACGATTAGAGTGCTAAGCTGTGCTAATAGCACCCAGAAGGAGGCCAATTTTCTTCCCAAGGAAAAAAATCAACCTGAACAAAACGATGACGCAGTTTTTGTTTTGATCAATATCATCTTTTTCGCTGCCTTTTTCTTAGGAACAACAGAGAAAAAATATGAATGTTGGGTGCACAGTAAGAGTGAGTATCAGTTTTAATTTTTTCCTCTATTTTTAGCGAGTGTTGAAAACTTTTTTTAAATCTAGAATTTGCACAAAAATGGCCTCTGTTGGGAGGGGAGGAAAATTCTATGTCGTAGGAAAAGATTTGGCGATTTCATTTAGTATACAGTAACATTTACTATGCAAAAATAAAACTTATCGGATAGATTACTGGATATGCACGGAAAGCCAGATTTGCTAAATTTTCATTCCTGGGTCCACTTATCGTCTCTTTGTCCTTCATCCAATCTGTTTTTTTCTTCAAGTCATTTTCTACTTGTCAGTTGTGACACCAATACATTTTAGTCAAAAACGTGTATTAGTACCAACCAAGTCGAAGGAAATTACAACTACACAGCGCCTGCTGGGCCAGTATGGATGATTGGATTGTAAGCAAAACATTGGCTGAATTGTTGTTTGCTGGTCCATCTTCTCTATAGCGTACAGGGTCTCGGCAATATTGGAAAGCGAGGGTGGTGGCACTGTTGCCGTGAGTTCCAACAGCGAGACAGTGTGCAGGGGTGAGTGTACGGAGACAGCCATGATTTTCCCCGTGCAGGTATATGTGCGTACAGTGAAACCAGCTGGATTATGTCTAGGTTCGCGACTAGGCGCAAAACAAAGAGATGAAAACATGATGACGAAGTAACGGAGCTTCGTGTGTTGCTGCTGCTTTGGATATGTCCAAAACAAAAGCATAGCGAGTGACCAAGCAAGAAGCCTCATAGTAGCATGCATTTGTAGCGAACAGCTAGGGATGATTTGCGAAAGCTGGCGGAACAGAACGGTTGATGCAATCAGAACAATGGTTTCGAATAGTCACCGTGGTGTTGAAGCGGAGAGCAAGTACATAAAGTTTGTCTGGGAATGTTTTTACGTGTATCATAAAAATTACTGAAAAAAGTCGAAATTGGTGATGGGTTATAAGCAAGAGACGAGGGAACGGTCGGATTTGACGGATTCATAATCATTTTGAGTATTTTGTTTCAGTTTTCGATTATTCTTGCGATTACGTGTTACTGTGGTTATCTAGTTGTTTGAAGGCGATCTATGTTCCAGCACTTAATGTTGGCTTTCCTTCTCCGATCAAAATGAATCTACCTCTTGTTTACTCCTGTTTAACTGCAACGAATTTTGGGACAAATAATTTAGAAATTTTATCCCCGCTACAAGTTAGGTAATTACAAACTTTACAACCCAAAAGACCTTCGTTGTGCATCGATTAGGTAATCCATGGACCGTTTCTGATTAGCTAATTATTTCTTGATCTCTTCTGACGTTCTGACCAGTGGGCCCGCCAAATTTATTGATTCTATCCAACATCAAACGAATCGAAATAATGAAAGCTGTTTATCGGACGAGTTTTTCTTTTCGCAGGAGGAGAGCAAAACAAATTTGTTGATAAAATCTACCGCTGAAACCAAAAAAAATCTTGTGGATTGCCTAAGATACTTTAATGAAGGTCCTACCATCAGCTGTGTAAATAGTAAACATCGAGGCAAATAACAAATAAGCAAAAAAGTGTCAGTGTGTTCTGAATTAAACATCAGTTAGATATCCTATGTTATGTTCCATTAAGTTTTCGTGTCTGATCTCTAAACAATACGTACCATTTTACATATACCAATTGAATAAAGGGATATACTCTGCTGAAACTGAGTGCTTAAAATGCGTGACATTACCGAATGTCATTATCAAAAGAGTTATTGTATTTGTTATCTATTTTCCATCTCTCTGCTATGTCCGGCTTCGAAATAGGCATTGCTACAAAATTGATGGGCTGTAAGTTGCCCTAGAATGATTTCGAGGATGCAAGCGATGTAAGAAGAGTTTCAACTGCACGGGCAAAACTTTGGAACTATGTGATTCGTCTAGTAGTAAAATTGAAGAGTTAAGCACAAGACACGACTACGGTGACATTAAAAATGCAGTAATTCACACCAGCGAAAGAATATTAACCAATCATATACTCTTTAATCCTAAGATGGGTCGATAGTTATGATAGATGAATACTCCTACTCAAATAATTGTACATACGGAAATTAAACCAAAATATAGGCTCAATCGATTTGACATTAGCCTCAAGTTTGACATTGCATTTTTGTTTTATTTTGCGTTCAGTGTATGAATGGCGCTATCACGTTGTTGCTGTCAGCGAGACCAATCTTTTAAAAATTTTAAACGTAAACGTGTCGAATAACAACACTTCATCAAGTTTCAAATTGGGCTTTAAAAATACTAGTGTTTTTCTTCAAATAAATACAATGAATTCCCACAAGAGGTAAGCTGCCATTAACAATAATGTAGTTAGTTCGCATATCTACTTAACGACGTTCCAGCGAGACGAGACGAGATGATGATGAGACGAATTTGCTGGAATACATTGCGATGGATTATGATCCATTAATGAAGGAAAAGAAGACAGGTTTTGAACGTTAGTGAATGTGCAATATGCTGTTTTTGATTTTTTTTTTTCGATGCGGCTGACGTTAAAGATACGTAATCGAACTTTTTTTGACGCTAAATATCAAATAAAAATTATTTTATAAAATTGAGCTATCACGACCACACCTTCCATTGAATCACCTTCACGCTCATTGAAAATAACTCAAAAGTGAGTGACCAGCCACTTAATTCTATAAAAAGTGCACATGGTCAAAAATTGAGTTTTCCTCACTTACTCAGTTTTGAGTTCGGGTACAAAATGTCAATTTTGAGTACTTTTTACGCAAAGACAAAATATGAAATTTAACCGATCTGTATTTTTAATAATACTAACAAACGCATTAATCTGTATATAAAATTCCACTTACCTGCATCTCTAGTTGTTAATACGATGCTTATAAATGTATTCCGAGGTTCTTTCTCCTTTTTCCTGTAAATAGGATCTCGTGCTACTGGATCTGCAAAATAATAAAGTATGTTATTTTAAAAAAGAAACCATACTTAAAAAAACTTACCTTTTAGTTTTCCGAATGTCTCCTCGTTGATTCTTTTGCTGTTGAATCAACATTTGAATCTATTTTCAATTTCTTTGTGCGGGCTGTTCCACTTCGTGCGCCAGTAATTTTTTTTTCACTCAAATAGTTGATAATCTCATGGTTACTCAAAAGTTCGGTCCATTCTACTCAAATCGATACTCATTTTTTGACAGTTTGCCCCGGTTTTTAAAATTGAGTAGTGGAAACTCAAATTTTGAGTAGTTTTGAATGAGCGTGTTGATTCCTATCCTGCTGGGATAGCTGTCATAAATGCTAACCCACGTGGCTAAATTCACTGTCAAGTAAGATTGATATCTTCAAACGAGGACGTGTTTACATTTTTTTAGAAAATCAATTAAAAATCATTCTGAAGTTTTAAAGGTAGAAAAATGAGCTCTATCGTTTTATAAAATAAAAGGATAATTTATTCTTCATTCAATGACCCAATTGGAAGTTGTAACGAAAGCAGCCATATACTCATACAAAGGTGAATATTTTATCAGCGCCACTTTCGCAATTAACTTTGTCCGAGGAAAACCATCATAGAAGAAATTTGTAGTAATTTGGTCGAGGAGATGATTAAAAATCTTTGGGAAGCGAGGAATGATTTGGCAAAACAATTGGTTATTTTTAAGAAAGGTAATCCAAAGTGATCGGATAAGCAACAATTTCATAACGCTACAGATTCAAGCAAAGAAAAAAAACTACTAAAAAAGCCTTGACACCGGATCTTCTACAGAGCTCAAATTCAATAAGTACGGAAGCACTTAGTCACTCCAAAAAATCCAGTCCAAACTGGGGCGAACTCGACACGGTATGAGTCAATGTCGACGAATGAATTGCGCCGAAAATATTCGCACTTGGAGGGCTTTCACAGCTCCTAGGCTAATTACATTAACTCGGCAAAAGCAAACAAACGTGAAAGTATGAGACATGCTGTAAATCCTCCCGTTGAAATATCGAAGTATTTCTGCAACGATGTATGCAAGTTCAATCAACAACCATTAGGTAAAAGATTTTTTTTTAAAACATAAAAATTAGGTAGATGAGGGCGGGCATAGCGTAGTTAGTAAATCGATTGCCTTGTACGCAGCTTACTTGGGTTAGATTCCCAATCCCGCACAGAGGGTTAGAGATTATTCTAAAGAAATTTCTTTAACCCGGAAAAGAGGCGAATCACCCTGCACAGACAAAATATTGACAAAAGTATTACATACAAATATTTGGTTTCGATAGTTCTAATATTGTTGCAAGGTGTTGCGCAATGTATCGAAACATTGCGTCGCAGTTTCATTTTCCATTTGACCGGTTGCATTGACGATGATCATCAGAGCTACAAAAGATTACTGCAAACTTTATCTAAATATTGTCGTTTTGTAGTAATATCATAATGCTTTTATGTATTGATTTTAGTTTTATGAATTAAACAGAGACATTTCATTTCCAGTCCAATTTACGTACAATATTCAAACCAATATTTTTGGAAACTTGTAAACTTTTCTTCAGCGTAGTACCCACAGTGCTAAAACAGTTTTAAACAAGGATAAATCCTGAATTGGTTAAGTGCATCACAAACCTCATTGCGAAAGCGAATATTTACCTGCTGGCTGGCTACGCACAATTTTTTTTCCTAATCAGTACGAAAACAATCTCCAAAGGATTGCAGAATGGACCGTGAATCGACAAGAATACAGGCAAAATGTCAATTGATCTAAAATACTTAATGATATTCGCATCACAATGTATTCTGGCGCAATCCATTATCCATGTGGAAAGAGACTTAGCATAGCTTTGGATGTGATGATTATAAAGTGCGAAATCACAGCGAAACTAAAAAAAAATTGGGAAAATGTGTCCTCAGTCGAAAAGTTAAGGAAGCACAAAAATGATGCTCGGAGAATTCGGTAAAATGCACTCTGATGGAGTACTTTTCTTTTTCTATTTCTTACAACTTTGCTTAAAAGTTTTTTTTCAATTTTCATGATTGACCAAAAATGTCAGCTTCAGGGGGATTAATCACTAAACTAATAATTCTATAAAATGGAAAATATTTAACATACAAACTTTGCTGAAGACACTATACTGCCCTTGTATGCCAAAGTGACGTAAACGCCACTTTGGTCAAATTTCACATTTACGTATTTTCAAGTTCGCTTCGAAAATCCGCATTTTTCAATGCAAGCGACTACAAATAAAAATAAAAAATGACTTTTCAATGCGAAAGTCAAAGTGACGAAAGCATTCTTTGACCCCTACCATGCAAGACAAAAATTGATTTCCTGAAAAATATACTCGATGACGTTTACGTCACTTTCGCTTACAAGGGCAGTATAGCTCAAAAATCTTGTTTTTATGTCAAAACAATTTCGATCATCTTACACCAGGTATTTGACTTCCCTATCTTTACATACAGAGTTTGACAATAGGCAACATCGTTTTTTCCACCGATCGATGGGGGTCAGTTTGACAACGTCAAAATCGCTTGAAATATCATCAGCAAGCAGCAGTAGCAGTTAACATAAGAAAACAATGAATACTTTTGCTGATTTGATGCCAACTAAAGTGCTCCTCGTCACTATTTAGTACAAATTTCGGTCATTTTGGTACAAATAAAATTCTTATGTTGACTACCATAATATGGCCTCTTGTCTTACACAGTTGCGTTTCGGCTTCGCCTCATCAGAAACCGACACTAATTTTGTGTCGGAATATATTAGCGCCGGCTTGACGCAAATCCCTTAAAACACATTTCCTTTCTATCATGCCCATATGAGCCTGCCTAGTTCTAGTTTTCCGTTCTAAGTTTATAACTGATTCGCTCTAGAATACCTATCCGTCTTTCAATTTCATTGCTTTCGTTTCTCTTAGTCTCAAACTTGCCGAAAATAGCCAACAAAATCGATACAGTAAAACTAAAACACACTTTGTGTTTCAATTGAACGACTGATCAAACGTGATGTCCCGTCCGAGCAGAAATTCTTTTTATGCCGATGAGACACAGTGAAGCCTAAACTTGTCTTGGCTTATCAGGCCTATGCGAAAGCACTATGCAATATTTCACCCTAAGGAGGAAAATTTGGTAAACACCAAAATTTCTCGCTAGGGTGAAAATTGGTTGGTAAAACCAGTCTTTGCAAGCCGGCGCTAATCTCTTCCGACAAAAAGTTAGTGTCGGTTTCTGATTAGGCGAAGCCGAAACGCAACTGTGTAAGAAATAAGGATTTGTGCCCTCAAGTGCAAAGACTGGTTTTACCAACAATTTTTCACCCTAGTGAGAAATTTTGGTGATAACCAAATTTTCCTCCTTTGGGTGAAATATAGCATAATTTCGATCATGTTTTTTATCGCTTTAAAAATATTGTTCAGTGGTGACAAATTACGATTTAAGGAGGTATTTATTCAAAATAATTGTCAAAAATACTTGAAAAGAAATGTTAATGAGATGTATACTCCGCAAAACAATGTGTTTTGAGCACCTACCACTTTTTACAACATTGTAAACATGTCAAAAATCAAACGAAAAAGTAACAGTAAAAAAACTTTTTTCAAGAGAGTATCTCGATTTTTACCCTTGTTTCACCCTACAATATTTCCTCATAAGAGATAGACATTTTGCATCTTCGAAAAAGTTTCAAACTTCCCATCGGTAGTCACAGTTTGAGAAAGTTATTTGTTTTATCTGAGGATATACCCCCTTAAATCAAAATTTTGTGACCATTGTATTGAAGAGTACTCAACATAGCGACAACATATCGCATGCACGTGAAAATAGCTGCATTTTTATCGTCACCCTATTCGTGTCCTCTACTGAATTTATTTGAATATCTGTTACGTCACTAATTATTTTATATTATTATATTAATGGTTGCCAGAAATACTCAAACACTCACCGATTTCCAAACCATTCTCTATATTAAAACTGGTATACTGAAGAGTCAATGAATGATGATGGTTGATTACGTTGCATATCATTAGATTTAAATTAACAGCCCAAGTGCTGTCATGACAATCCGATTATGTTCCAGACATTATTACTTACCTATCTTATCAAAACTTATCGAATCGTTTTAAAATTAGAAAAAATATCCGCGATAGGGTACTGAAGCGTCTTCCGAATGACTCGGCCTTTCTGGCAATTAGCTAAAGCGCTTAAAGAGAGATTAAAACCTATTCCTCCATCGAGGTTCAACTGAGAAAGACGGCCATCTTTGAAAACGAAAAAAGCAGTTTTTCCCATACCGTTAGCAAAATCTTCAGTAGTACTCTACCAATGTGCGGGGTTGGGAATCGAACCTAGATGAGCTGTGTACATGGTTACCGATTTATCAATTACTCTGTGCACGCTCCCGTTTCAACTTTTTAAAATATGTCAGTAAATGTTTCAGGAATTGTTTCATAATATCTTTCGCAGTAACTGTCAAATTTAAATTCAAGGAATAGTACCAATCGGGATATTTTCAATCGAATGATTGTTTCTTTCGACCCGTTAGTGAACTCGTATATAGCGTATAACTGATAAGATCTTCATATTTCTACGTATTGCAAGGAAGATCTTACGAAAAAAAATTTCGAGGAAAATTCTTCGAAGCATATGAAAGCTCGGCGAGATTTAGGAAAACTTTACAAATTGCATGAATGTTCTGCTAATTTGATCAAATTTATAAGAACTTTAGGGGAGTTCTGCCGACTTTACAAAAGTTCTGCAGTTGTAAGGCACGTTCTGCAAGGTTCACAAAAGTTCCGTCAATTTTACGGAAGTTTGCTTAGCTTTAGCTTTAGCTTCACATTATTCTCTGGAGTGCGTAAAACTTCGCTGAAATTCGTAGAATGGATCCAATGAGGCCCAATTTTCTCTGAGATGTGCAGAGCAATTGCAAATTTAGCTGATTATCGTAGACGATTGTAAATCTTAAGTGTGCTGATCTTCCCTGAGGTTCAAAATATTTCCCCGAAGTTTGAAAAACTACTTCAAAAATTTCTGAACTTTCTTGAAGCTTTCGGCACATTTCAGAATTTTAGATTTTCTGTACCTAAATATTTTGTAGAATTATGCTAAAGCAGGCTAAGCTTTTTTGAAGCTTATAGAGCATTCCCACAATTCGCTCAACTTTCCACAAATTTCCACAAGATCCTTTTCGGAATTTAATGCACTTCTCTCCGAGTGCACAGAACTTTCCTAAAGTCAGCAGAGCTCCATTGTCATGTATCCCTGAAGTTCACTGTTCTTTCCTTGGAGTTTGTGGACTATCCGGGCGTTCCCTGAAGTTCGCTCTTTCGCGGGCACCGAATTTAATTGATGATCGCCTAATGTTGAAGTTCATAATGCTCCACACAATTTTCTTAACATTTTAAGTACTTCCCTAAAGTTTTTTGCTTTAGTGAATCTCGCAAAATTTCACAGAACTTCCCAACGTTACATAGAACTTCAATCATGTTTTGATAACTTCGCTGAAGTTTGGAACTGATTCCTTTTTAGAGTAGATAACTTCTAAAGCATATAAAGCTTTTCGAAATGTCATAAAGCTTTCTTTAGGCTTATACAACTTTGCTGGACTTCATTGAACTTTTCAAAACTAATCAAAATTTCCTTAAAATTTCTTGAAGTTTTAAAAGCTTTCTAGAATTTTGAAGATCACCAGATAGATTACTATTTTGGAACTAGGGTGGTTGATAATCTCAATAACGACAGTGTAATCAAATGGTACTCCGATATCGTCGAGTCACAGGGAAGTTTACGGATCTTCGGAATGTTCGAAGTAGACATGGCCTGGTTTGGGTTAAAAAATTAGAAAATCGATTCATGTTTGTGATTTACAGGAGATTGAAGTTATGAACTAATGAATTGTTTCATACAAATTATTCAATCGAAAGATTTTTTCAATGCAATCAAACAAAATTTCGGTGTTATTCTCTAAAATAATCTTTTAATCAATAGTGTATCTTACATCACACGTTGCTCTTTTGCCTAATAAACAATATTAGAGAATTAAATTGAAATATTTATCTCCTCAATACATCCAACATCAACCAGAAATAATTATTTGCATTAATGCAAGAATTCCTTTCAAAAACTGTAAGAGTTATTCCAATTCATAAAGAGGCCATCGAGACTCTAAGACGGTTCTAACCTCAATCGCAGATTTTTAGTACCTAAATATTTTACTCCTCAAATAACCCAAACAATTTTGAAGCTGTTGTTTTCAACAAGTATTTTTTTTCCTTTTTCTACATATTTCCATATCAACTTTTGAATAGGGCTAATAAGATTTGTAAACAAACTTTTGTTTTGCTGATTTCTCTAAATTTGTTATGATTTTAACACAGAAAACATTTGAAATTGATTCTACCAAGGGTAAAGATGTTGATTCATGTGTATTTTTCATGAAATTCAACTCGGCTGCGAAATAATGAACGAACTAAGTTTGTTTACAAAAATCTCATTAGCCCTTTTGAAGATTTAATATTGATTTATTCTTTTTTTTCTCACGCTTCAACTCTTGACAAACATATGATTACGGCCTAAAAGCCAACTGTCAAAATCCACTTTGAATGGAAATTCCAGACAAACCGTTACTAGTCGAACACAGTTCAGAACAGTTTATGAAAGAGAAAACTTTTCTCTTTCATTTACTACCAACATCTGTGATTGGCGTGTAACGGTTTGTTCGGAATTTCCATTCAAAGTGGATTTTGACAGTTGGCTTTTAGGCCGTAATCATATGTTTGTCGAGAACTGTACATGTTATTCGGATTGGTTGTGACACTTCTCATATCTTGTACTGAGCAATATGCACCGCGGAAAACATTCAGAGCATCCGTAAACTCTCCGAACTACTTTGTAGTCAGACGATTTATATTTATCTCTCAAAATATCAACAATTTATTCTGCCAGCACAGAAAACACCAGACTGTTGGTCGATTTTACGACCCTGTCCTTCGATATATACACTACATTGTAAGCTTAGCCGTGCTGAGTCTAATTCCAGCCAGTCTGAAAATCAAAATAAAAGGTATCAAACTTTAGCAACACAAACATCTCTACGATAATTCTACACCAACAATCTTTTGTAAACATTCACCCATTCAGGGCACTTAAAAACAGTACAGTTCCGAATTTGGTTTGGTACGGTATTATTAACAACCCAAGCATAACCGAGTTTCCCGTACGCTAATGAGCCTCAAACAAACTAATTCAGTTCGAATTATAAACAAACAGATTGCTTTAAAATCGTCAATTATTCATTTATACGTAATATCCTGTTCCCGACACCCGCTTCAAGAAAACCTAGGAACACAATCGAGCTTCGATTCATTTCAAAAACTACACTCACTCAAACCTCCAACCGAAACTGGAAACTGGCTGAAAGCCTTGTTCAAACCGCGCACGACGTCATCCACATCAGCTGGACGGGGGATTGCGGCCGCAAAAATTGGGTTTGGAACACAAACGGTCAGCAGGAACCAATACGCATTCACCGTTCGATGTGGGTGTGTAGCTGGCTCAATAACTGGTAACAACTGGGTACCTACCTACCTTCCCCTTCTATGGGATGGGGCGGTGGGGTTGGATCGGTCGATTGAGTTCTCTCACTCTCACCAACAGCTGGAAATGTACAGCTCTTTGTTTTGAACTACAACAAGATTTTGTCGCAAATAATACTATCAACAGCACCAGCAACCGCAACCACAGTCCACAGCTCAGCAAATATGTATGCGGGAAAATGTTATTGTACGTACATCTGATGGGAATCGGGTGCAACATCTGTGCGTGCAGTTTTTTTTGCGCTTCCAAGTTCGAACGTGTGGATGGGACATTAACGAGTCTGTAATAAATAAACGAGGATGTATGCGATTCGTTGTTTGAAATGGTTTCATGTTTGAAAACAGATCAAAGATATTTTATTTAATCGGTTATGCCGACTAGAGTTTCCGTGTTTATGATATTTGTCAGCTAGCAGTTATGATTAGTGTCACAATACATACGTTACGGGTCGGCGAGTGTATACTGGAGGGTTTTGACATTCGCATTTAGTTCCACCAATATTACGTGTACTTTTGGTATCGTGTCATTTATATTCGTCCCTCATAGATTTTTTTTGTTGGCTGGTTCTTCGAGAGCAGTCAAAATTGCATATTTGCAACATCCTCAGTAGTTTAAACTACCGTTGTTTTCGGAGCATTGCCGAAATGTTCTGATTCCGCCACGGGTTCCGCTACGAGCCGATAGTTTGCAGGTTCCACTACGATCCATAGTTTGCAGGTTAACTCGCTTGAAATGATTTTTAAAGAATTTTTCGCTCATTATTAGGATCAACATACCCATTGGCATTACCTCATCGAGTAGTTGTGAAATGGATAAAAAGTACCCATCGTTAGAAACAAAGAAGTGCCCTTTTTGACATCTTGAATAATTTCCGAAAATGGGCAATTTGTATTCATAAAATGGGTAAAGTTTTTTTCAGTGTACTCTGTTGACTTATACGCCCTTATGTTAAATTACTCGAGAAACCTGCGCATTATTTTGTTCAAACTCGTCTTGTTTTTTGTCTGGCATAATCGACCTCTGTCTGCTTTGAATGGGGTCGATAACACATTTAAAACCGACTTAGCAGACCTTAACAGACTGGAACAGTCTGGAAATCTAAAAGTTTGTGCCATGCATGATGCACATGACAGATGCAGCTGAGCAGTTTTGTCGATTTTTGAAACAAAGAGATGATTGGTATGCTTACCCTTTAAATAACCAAAAGGACAAAGCAGACAAAAAATGAACATCTATTTCGCAAGCAAACCTGTTCGCCTTTCGTTCTTTGTGTATCACGAATCTATTCCAAAAACCGCATCTTGATTCTTCAGTCACGCGCTTATGGCTTGTGCGCCAATTTGATTCTCATCAGTTCGAGTGGAGCAAACGTTTCGACGATTAGTTTTGTTTCTTTTACTCTAAGGTAATTTTCATTTCGTTTTTTGCACGACACTGAATTTGAGTCAAATAAATCAAACCATCACCATTGAGCTGCAAAATTCAACCTGGGTTCTAACCTGAATTCTATATTCGTTTCGCTTCCAACATCTATTTTATGCTTTAACACATCGCACTTTCATCGTTTGATAAACCCAAAAACCTGGTGTCAAGTTTAGGTTCTCAAGAATCTCAAGAGAAAAAAAACAACATAATAGAGCAATAACTCAACAAAACGCGGGATTACCTTGCAATTGACAATACATGTATGTAGACGCTAAACAACTCTCGATTATTGTCTGGTTGATTTCCTTTCCTGTTTCTTCTGCAACCACCGATGTGAATGGCTTTGTTATTTGTTCGCTTCATATTTCGGCAGACATTCGATAAGGCTGCTGTTTGGAAGCTGTGCAATGTACCCAACAGTGACCTTCATAGTGTTATACAGTTAAATGCAGTTTTTTTGAATGCTTCGTTTTTTGGAACTTAAATTTTGCAACAAATCTGCTTCATGTTAAGTTAGATTATTGGTGTGCATAATAATAGGTTATTCCAAAATGTAATAATCTGGTCAGTAATTAGGCAATCCATTAGACGTTTGTTTGACAATACAGCGGTGGATTCTGTCAACAGGTCTACTCCTGCGAACAGAAAAACTTGTCCGACAAACATCTTTCGTTAGTTCGATTCGTTTGATGTTGGATCGAATCAACGATATTGTTGGACGTAGCACCCCTCGGAGTAACGTCAGAATAATGGCGATTTCGCTTGAACCTGAAACTGAGTCAGGTTCTAACCCCAACCGCTGTCAGTTCATACATTTTGACAGCAGTTAGGGTTAGGAACTGACTCAGTTTCGCCTCAAACGAAAACCACATAAGTAAACAAGAAATAATCAGCTGATCAGGGTTGCCACTATTTTTCAAAGAAAATCTGGCAGTTCAATTAAAAATATCTGGCAAAATCTGGCACTTGACGGCGACCTCATAGTCATCGAAATTTGGCATATATTATAGTTTTCGTAGAATGTGCATCAATCGATTTTTGTAAAATTTGGGACATTTTTACCCAAATTTCAAAAATGTGTATGTAGCCGCTTCAAAAACTTAAAAATCTGGCAGAATGAGAGATTTGTCTTTTTGTCTGGAAGCTGCCAAAACCTCTGGATGTGCCAGATAAATCTGGCATAATGGCATCCCTGCAGCTGATCAGAAACGTCTCATGGATTGTCTGATAGTAGAAATCATAGCTCGACAAACATATGATTACGGCTTAAAAGCCAACTGTCAAAATTCTCTTTGAAAGGAAATTCCGGACAAACCGTTACTGGCTAAACACAGTTCATAACAGTTAATGAAAGAGAAAACTTTTCTCTTTCGTTTACTACCAAGATCTGTGATTGGCGAATAACGGTTTGTCCGGAATTTCCTTTCAAAGAGATTTTTGACAGTTGGCTTTTAAGCCGTAATCATATGTTTATCGAGATATTTCATATTTTTACTATATTTTACCACAGATTATCTGTGATTTTACCATAAACATTTCATTTAAAATATAGGAAATTTTCCCCCGGCGATGTTCAACAAAAACGATTTACCCGAATGTACTTCAAATCAAAATATATAATATTCTCAAAAAGGTGGAATTTTATCTGCTTTGAACGAATTGGTTTCAAAGAAAAGGATTCTGCTTTCTGTTAACCTGTGAATGAAATTATGTAACATAATTCACCTGAAAAAAGTATAAGGGAATAGTGATCGCATGGTTATCTCTACCTCTAGGCGACGATTCAATGATTGTCTCTAGGTGAGGATTTGTGAAGAATTTTCTGCCGGCGCACAGTGGCGGTTCTTCAAACAAAAGTCGGACAAAACCTCAAATGTTACCTAATTTGGCTGAAAATCACAATTTAAGTAAATTTTGAGGTGCTGAGCTCATTTTTGTTGTCAAAAGTCGTAAAATATTAAATGCATTTTTCCATACAGTGTCATTGAACCTTTCTTAAAAGTATGATCCCATTTTCATGATAGATTTTCCGTTACTGTTCACCAATACCATCAATATCATAAAAAATGAAGAACACTACTTTAAATCCATTGTATAACGTGTTGGTTGACTGTAGATTGTTTATTTTACACAAAACACCATGCGCCTCCATATCAGGAAAAAAGCTTTGTACAGAATACATTAGTGAAAAAAAATATTTTTGATCTGACCACCTCAAACATATTTAAACTAAAAAGTCATAGTTCCAAGAAAATTTACCAAATGTATTTTATTCACTAACCAAGTTCTTTCGTTCCTCTACACAATGAAACTAGTTGTGCTAAAATCGGACCAAAATCAAAAGAGCAACATGCATTTTAAAGCGGTAGTCCTTCATAAAAGACTTGTCGCCAATATTGTAATTTGCCTGCTTTAGATAGGATATTACAATTCTGAGTTTATCTGGGAGTTTCTGCATCAGTTCTAGAAGTGTACGTCTAGAAAAATATCAGATATGGACCGAGTGTAGTGAGTATGAGCGTAACGGGACGTGGGAGCCTTCGCCATGTCACCATCAGCTGCATTTATTTCCTATATGTGAGCCACCGTTCGCCGATATAAAATGGGGCGTTGTTAACAACACCATAATGGAATTGATTATAAAAAATAGTGAATTCGTTCAGTGCAATAAAAGTTATTCGCATTTAAAAACAAGTAAACCATTCCAGCAGATATTTTTCAAACTAGACCCCTGTATCGAATCATTAGAAGTATTCTAATTTAAAAAAGACACCTGGAGAGGAGAAAGAGAAAAAAAACCCAAGAATGAACAAGAAGACGATCTGCGGCAAAAAGCTCTTAAAATACAAGGCACAGTACAAGAAAAGTAAGGAAATATTCAAACCGCACCACAAAATAAATTGGGGGAGGCAATGATTCAAAACCGCGTTTGAGGTATTTAATTATTTGGAGTCAAAACTGTCCATATTGGCAATAGTATATTTTAAAATAATTGATCATAGTAGGCTATAGAAAATTTAACTTTTGAACCAAAAAAGATAACGCTTGGCTGTCTTTGATAAAGTTGTAGAATAGAGTACTTTTATCAATTTTGCAGAAGACATCTTATCTCTTTCATTCGCTGGAGTCATTAAACGTTTTTAGGATCAGAATCAGAATAATTTATGATATAATTACAATTTTTGTCCCTAGTGTTTAAAAAAAAAGTTAAAAAGTTTTAAAAAAAGACAAAAATAAAATCAAAATCAGTTATAATTCTTTAGAAAGTATTCACAGTTATTTTATCTCCTCGGGAAAGTTTTGTGTTTCGTTTAGATAAAAAATATCTTCGAACATTGTTAATGAAAAAAATTAGAAAAAAAAGTTATAAGTAAAAATTAGAATTTATGGAGTCCATCATAGAAAACGTTTCTTAACTCGATTACTGTGAGCGAAAGAGATAACATGGTTTCTACAAAATTTATACAAATACTCTCCTCTACAACTTTGTCGAAGACGACCAAGCGCTATCTCTCTTGGTTTTAAAGTTAAATTTTCTATAGCCTACCATGATAAATGTTTTAAAAATATAATGCATTAAACATCGATATCTGACGTCCACTTATCAATCCCGTTCCAAACATACCCATATTGATGGGGTTTTAAAGAATTTCACTGAACCGGAAGTTGCCATCTTGGTTTTCAAAATGGCCCTTAACATCGATATCTGATGTCCACTTAACAATCCCGGTCCAAAAATACCCAAGTTGATGGCGTTTTAGAGAATTCCACTGAACCGGAAGTCGCCATCTTGATTTTCCAAATCGCTTCAGACATGGACATGGAAAACATAGGAATGCCATACGCTGAGCTCTCCGAAAAATAAGAATCGATCAGGAGTTAAAGCAGTTTGGGAAGGAGGTGGCGCACTCAGAAAGGCGAGATGCTTTTCGTAGTGAAAAAACTTTCAACGCTTTTGATGTTCAAGACGCACATCAAAAAATCGCTATGCACTATTATTTAAAAATCGCTATGTAAGGAAGGCTTAATTTTACGAGTGACCGAGTGCAGGAACTAGGACGATAAACGGACGTGTACGCTGAAGGAACAATCCCCACCAACACTTGTGGTTTTATGGTAGTTTTATACCCACACATCAAACTTAGATTGCAATTGTAACGTTCTATTCAAGTTCAATTTTTACTCGGGAGATGCACCAATGGTAATCTGGATGCGAAAAGTGTTCTTAGAGTTTTCAATGAAAGGCCATCCAACACGAAAAGAAATCGGTTGATGTAAACCAAATCACGATATCTGACAATTCTGACAACGCTTGCAGACAGCCGATCAGTACCACTAGTTTCGCTAGCCAAACGTTTGTTCATGTCAAGTTTATCCAATCACGAGTTGGTTCAAAACACGTTATATACCCTTATCCCAATTGTATTGAACTCACATAAGTCAACATCTCCCCAGTGAGCAAATTTTCTGGCAGAGACCGCTCTGCTAGATTTCTGTAAGTCTTGGTGTGGCAGCCCTGTCAGATTTCTGCGCGTATCCTGTCGGGTTAGTTGAGCTAGGGCGAACTCGGTTTCGCTCGCGTTTTCTGGCAAATTTTGACAGGAACCGAGCAAAACCCTGGCATAACTCGGACATAAACTGTGCAAAGATCCTGGCAATTCCTACGTGGTAGAATTTAGCATGAATCGATCAAAACATCTGACAAAGATGTGGCAGGAAGCGTGCAGTGATCTTGGCCGTACATTTCTGACTGGATTCTGGATAAAAGTGAGCAGCATCGGTTGGTTTCACCGCTTCTGTTAGAAACGGTTGTTGCATTTGAGCGAATTCGTTGCCAGAATTCTCGCACAAATCGCGCAAAATGCTCGCAGAAGCTCTGCCAGGATCAACTTTCTGCTTGCCACGCTGACCGGGTCAGCGGGCACACAAATTATGAGCCCCACTAACAGTTCGTTTTGCTCGAAGCTCGATTTTCACTAGTTAGATACCGTACTCAATTTTTAGACATTTGTTAAAATGCGAAAATATTGCACAGCTAATTGAAATGTGTTGTTTTGGACATGTCGGCACAGACTAACAGACATAACACTATGAGGGAATTCCCTCAAAAAACAAGGATGCGACAATTTTCCCAGAACACTAGCACCACCTTTTATTCACAGTCCCAAACACTCATTTGCTGATGGGTTACCCCTCAGGTTTGGGAACAATTTTTCACTAGTTGTCTATCCCCCATATGCTTGTTCATATGTCAGTGGCGCCATAATTTCAAATGTGGCCACAGTCCCAACTACAAATATATTTAAAATGTCCGTTAACGCGGGCGAAGCATCCTTTTTCCTTTTTGTTAGTCTGTGCTATAAGGTCGATCTCGAATAGGAGGTAAGATGAGATTAAGCGATATTAAATTATGTAACGATTGAAATCGTAAGAAACTATTATTCGAATTCTCCATAATAAGGCAAATGAAATAGTTTTGCCACCGCCAAGCAAACAGAACAGAAACTTTGTTCTGATTTCGCGGGGGAAAACACAATCTTCTTGTATCTCAGTGTGGTTTTTTCACCGCAGAATTTAACCTATCGTTTCATTTCTGCGGATACGGCTATATGTTGCAACTGGTCGAGGAAAACAACAAACAGAAAAGCGCCGCAGAAGCAGACTGGAAGCAAACTGAATAACAACAAACAAGCTATGCAGGTTTTGGACACTTACAATGTTTGATCTACCCTGTGGTATCGTAGTTTGTAGTACTATTTCCTAAATTAAAAATGGTTTCATTTTGTTTTTCTAGAGTTGACTTACGGCAATGTTTACCTTAAATTATATAATTGATTTTGTTAACTTTTGATGAGTTTATAAAAAAATCATGAAATATTTCTTAATTTGTGCCATTTTCTAACCATTACTCTTTTGCACCAATAATCTCCGATACCCAATAACTGGCTACGCCACTGAAGCTGCGACTTTTGATATTGATACCCACCAGTTGCGGTGTGAATTGCAGTCAAACTGGTTCGGTGAGACTGCAAAGTAATCGTCGCAAGGTCAACAAAACAATCATCGAATCTATTTAATCGCCTGAAGATTTGTGACCTAATATCTTGTGTCACGTTCACTGACACATTCGTATAGGTAGGTACTATTAAAACAATCGAAACGGATCAATCGAACACGTATTGCATAATAGCATCTAATTTGTAGTAACTAGTCATATCCAATTTAGTGCTACAACGACTAAAACTTAGCTTACTGTGTTTTTATTACTGTTCGAGATTTCATACGCCCGATATACGATTGTTGCCTATAGCTTTGGAGAGACCGCGCACACACTAGGTCCGTGTGTGGAGGTGTCGATTCGGTTGTATAGTGTTTTCCACCATAATGATTTCGTTTGCCAAGGCCATCAGCGTTCTTATAACCGACCGCAAACAGCTGTTCCGTGTATCCTCCGCGAGTAGTTAGTTTGAATATAAATATGCAGGCACTTGTCGTTGTGAGGCTGTCACCACGGTGTCAACCGTGGCGATTAGTAATCGTGTAATAATCTTAGTGGTATAGTTTGTTCGGTGAAGATCTTACAGTCTAGGCAGGTCATTTAGGTTAATGACTTTATGGCTTCGACATATGTGACGGCTCTGCGACGTTCTGTGCAGCTAAATTCATATATCTCGTAAAGCAATTAGGTTTTAGATGAAATAACTGAAACGGAAAACTTCCTACTATAAAACAAAGAGCTGTCGCCGAATGCATTCATCATCGGACTAATTATCATGTCAGCATCGCCGAAATCAAATATGGACCAACAGGTCTGTGCTACAGAAAGGAGCATCGTCGAGACGTCTTTGCGTGTAGAATGCAGACTAATTGCGCAAGTGCATTTTGCTTTAAACGTTCATATTTGGCAGTCGTTTTACAATTTAAATCCACCAACTGTTTGCTTTTTTTCGGCAGCAAAATGCGATGCAAATATTTGGTACTATTCGAATCTCGAGGTACAGGACAGTTACAACGATCTTACTGACACAAACAATCCGTTTTGGTCGAGGTTCGAACGTATAACAACTGGCTTATGAGAGCTCACTACCAGACCAGGGCGTAAAAAGTATGCCATGAAACATAAAAGTAACAAATATCCAATACTCCCGCGTCTGTCTAGACTCCCTATCACAGTCGCAAGATCCCATCACCGCACGGAAAATTTGTTGAAACATCGCTTCAACATCGATTTGCAATCAACCAAGTGAACAGACATGAAGGCACAACAAGGGTAGGCAGTAATAAACCACAACTGATGACCGACCGACGTTCTATACCACACCGATTCAGTTACTGCCACACGCCTTCGTCATTCTAATTCAAACGTGTTCAGTTCACCTGCAGCTGTACTTCGTCTTGTATCGAAGTAAAGGATTGACTCATTTTATACGGCTTGCAACTATGTGTATATCTAATACCAATACATGCTGTAGTATCTTATTGGCGCAAAACTAATACCGTTTTGAACGAGTAGATAGATATTTTTGTTTTATTGAATGCATTTTAAGGCGGCTTAAAATAACTTTGTGTTCCAAGTTCATTTCCGAACTCATTCGGACAATTTCACAGCAATTCAATCTAATCGTTGGATATTTTGAACTGGCCAGGTTAGGGCCCCATCAAGTAAAATTTTCATTCCCTAGAGGAATAAGTTAGAAACCCTAGATCTTTCTGAGTGAGATGGCTCACATTTTTAGAAATAGATATTGCAGCAAAGAAAACTAAAAATTTAAAAAATAAATAAACCATCCATAGAATATTTAAATATCCTTGCCGCAAGATTCCATCCATGGAAAGATATAGAAAATGCGTTTACCATAGTTTTAATTTAGCAACCGAAGAATAGGAAATGTTTCGCAATACCCGCTCCAAATAGTTTAGAATGTTGAAATCGGATATAAACTTCAAGCGCAAAAATCGGACCTAGGCTCTACGGTGTAAGGGTCGGTTGAAAAAACTTCAGTACAACCGGATGACAATATAGCCGGTCATTACAAAGTTTAGTTATTTTTAACTCCCACAGAGGCAAGCTAAACCCGTGTCTTCAAGAAGCATCGCCCCTGAGAGCCAGCGAAATTGATAGTCTCTTTTTCGACGTTTTATCAGTGAGAGAATTGAAACCCCGAAAACGTCTCCCACCGGTACTCTGCCTTTTGGAAGGTTACCTGATTTTTATTGTGGAGATTTATCCGTGCCGACTATGTCGGAGGAGCGCTTCCTATACTGGATAAATACATCAAAACATTACTTTGTGGGCGGTTGGGGTCTAGTTGTGTTTTTATCGAACCTCATTTTTTTACCCACGAATTTTTCGCAGTTAACTTGCTTTGTGCATGGAACGGCTCACCCTGTGAAACATTTAGCTCCCGATTCTCGTTTTGTTTTCCGTCATCCTCTCCATCTATTACGACGTTTAGTGCACTTGAGACATTTAGCCCTGAACTCCACTTGAGCCTACCTTACTCCACCTGAGAGTTCTCTGGCGGCAGAATTTCTCCCGGCACCCGCTTTATTGAGCCATTTAGCACCTAGCATTATAAAAATCTACTCGGTGAAACTACCCTACACCGACTGAGAGATTCCCTGGCGGCGAATCTCCCTCTCGGTATCGATGTCCGTTTCGTGAGCCAATTAGATTTAAGCTTTGTCATGATATACTCGGGCAGTCCCCGGAGATGACCAGACCAGTAGAGTGAAATAAATGTTCAAAGATATAGTTTTATTGGTCAGCTTTCATGTGCTTCAGTCTATGTTCTAATCTCGCCCAGAGCAGAAGAAATGTATTGCTATGTATCATTATTGCAAGTAATCAATTCCTATTGTTTTGTTGTTTATCCACTGCACAAACAGTTCAGTATGGTTCCCCCGGCTGTTCAGTGAAATGAGAAAACCACAGAAGTGAAAAGGCTACGAGAATTACCATTGCGACTGACTTTAAACAAACTCGTATTAGACCATGCGTGCGCTAGGTGGAACAGTTTCTAAAGGTCGAAACAGAGCATATTCTCATGGAAGTGCCTATATAATGGGCGCAATGGGGGACTGATAATGTTCAGAAGTTTAGCCAAGACTAGAAGCATCTTTGTGAAGAACAACATGTAGCACAATATCGAATACAATAACGTTTGAGTCAAGATTCTCGGATGATAATTAAATGGAGGTACGTCGATTTGTATCGCACACAAACTCAAAGTTCCTTAAGGGGGGTAAGGGTTTCAGCGTGAAAAAACACACTTTTGCGATTTTTTTGGAACTTTGCGTGAAGCGAATTGATTAAAACTTTTGTACATTATAGTATATCATTGCAATAACATGCTGTAATTTTTCTATGCAAAAATATCGACAAGCGACTCGGTGAGCTTTTTGTAGAACGTCTCTGGAAAAACATGATTTGCGGTATTACCTACCATTTCAAAACTACTGAACCGATTTCTTTTCAAACTTTGCATACATGTTCTATGTTGAAAATACCTAACCTCTACGTTGAGTTTTTGGGATATATTTTCAATTAAGGAGGTTGTTTACTCAATTTACTTAAATACTCAATTTACTTAAATAAAAATTATTATTTTTCATGAAAAAATCCGCGTTTTTATGAGTAAACACCCCCTTAATTAAAAATTTATCCCAAAAACTCAACGCAGGGGTTAGGTATTTTTAACATAGAATGTGTATGCAAAGTTTGAAAGAAATCGGTTAAGCAGTTTTTGAATGACAGTGAACACCGCAAATCATGTTTTTTTCCACAGACGTTCTACAAAAAGCTTCGTCACCGAGTTGTTTGTCGATATTTTTGCAAAGAAAAATTACAGCGTGTTTTTGAAATGATACACTATAATGTACACAAGTTTTGGTAAATTAATGTACACAAGTTTTGATAAATTTGCTTCACGCAACGTTCTAAAAAAAATCGCAAAAAGTGTTTTTTCACGCTGAAACCTTTAACAACCCCCCTTAAGGAATCATGTTGAAATACGGAAAATTAGAATCCATTATTTGAAGAAACTTTATCCCATGCATTTCCAACAGTTCGTGTTGTAAGAATCCAGATAGAGAAATAGATGCTTTCTTTCCTGACCTAGATGGTAAATCACATATAATCAAACAACGCTTATCACAAACCAACGTCAGATCCCTTGGTGCTCTATTTGGAACTAGGTTAGGTGCTAAGTCGGCGTTCGTTCTTTTATAAATTAATATTTACATAAATACAGGCGTGACATAGGCTAAAAACTTATCATGTCGGCATACAGCAAAAAATGATAGATTTTCTTAAAACAAATCGATTATCATTTTATTCATGTTAGTTAGAAATACACAAATTTATTAAAATGTCATTGTAATTATTTTCTAATAAATAGCTAAAATATCCAACTATGTACCACGGGTATTATATTCGATAGCATATGTATTTTCTCTGTCATCATTGCGTAGTTTGTTCTTTGATATGACATCCTTACCTATTCTTGTTTGGGTTATTGAACTTGGATATTTTTATCTTATTTTCTTTAATACTACCTCAACTCGAAAAAGTATGCCACTTATCTTATTTTTTTATTTTCACTAGCAAACCAAGAGTATTTTCAGAGAAAAATTAAGTTAAGTGAATCTAGTATTCTTTTAGAAGTACAATATTTTAAATTTAGTGTCAATTTAGTATTTTCGTTCTTTAAAAAATACTAAGAATGTCTGTCTGCCAGATCTTGTTAACGCAGTTTGCTGCTGCGTGTTGAAATCCTTTTCCTTGGTACATTAGAGACATTAGTTGCTTCATTCGTCGCTCCTTGGGGGTTATTCAGTCTGTCTTCTCTCGCGTTACCGTCACATCCATGTCATAGTCGGGACAGCTTTCTTGCTATTCACGGTCAGAGGTTATTTGTTTCTTGTTCTTACGGGTTACTGTTCATGGGTATTTGTTTCTTTATTGGTGATGCTAGTTGTCGTAATCGCCTTTCCTCCATTATTGGTTAATTGGTTCGTTATTTTTGTAAGTATCGGTGGCTGCTTGTTAGAGTTGACTGTAGTAGATGAGTTTGACTAGTTGCTTCGGCGCATGTTTTTTTTTCGTAGTGGGCGTTGTTCGCTTATAGGTTACGCCATCCTTTGGAGATGCGCATTTGATAGACATGTAAGAAGGTATTGATTTATTCACTCGCATCCTCACAATAAGAACGCCGTTGAGAATACCGGTGAAAAAATTTCTCCAAGTGTCATCCGTAATAGATTCCACTTCTCCGTATTGCGATATAATTCGTTTGATGTTGTCTTCCTTAGTGCGCGGTGTTAAATCATTGATACGAACGTCCACCGTGTCGTTTTCCATATACAAGGTGTTCTTGATTCTGTTATTAAATTCGACTTCGTGTTGCATGTTGTTCTTTACAATGAAGTTTTCTGTCTGTGCTAAACTTCTAAACCTAATCAAAACACAGTTTTTGACGTGGTGAAGCTGAATATACGCGAGATTAAGCTTCATTTTAACTTTAACTAGTTGTTCCACCTCCTGAACTGTGAGTCTAACACGAGTTTTATTAAAGTCGATCGAATTTGTGTTATCCCGTATCACGGGCATTTTTGTTTCCTTTGGCAGACTCATTTCACTGCGCAGCGGGGGGCAACGATACAATACTGATTGTGCACTGGATATAGAACAAAGCGCTGGCTTGCTTCACTGGTTTTTAGAGTTAAGTCTTTTGAGCTACTACAGAAAACTACAGAAAAAGTTTAATAATGACATTACAAAGTAATGAGAAGTGATATATGATATATGGATTATCGTGTTGAAGAATGATTTATGGATCGTTTTGAAACGCAACTATTGGTTAATAGTTATTGTTATGTTCATAATTTATTGTTTTGAAAAAAATAACAAAAACCGCATCAAAAACACTAATACTACTCAAAAACACTAATACTAACTACTTTAGAGCACTTTAGTTCCATTAAATGAATGACGTAAGGTTTTATTTAATGGGAAATTTTCTCAGTTTTCAAATGGGGTGTACAAAAAATATTTTTTGAGTTACAGCTATTATACGACAAACAAGTTATTTACAGAAAAAATCAATAGCTCTATAACGGATGAGATTGTAGTGCAGAATGATTTGTTTCCCCAAATATGATTTTCTATCACCCTTCGAAAGGTTCTTAACCATAGTTCCTAAATTTTCACACATCGTATAAAAGATCCTATAGTTCGTAGAGTATCGAAATACTCCATCTCTTAACGTTCCAAAGATAGGCGCTTTACTCCCGCATTGCTTTGTCCACAGTGCGGCGAGATTTCTAAAGCTTTTCAAACGTCGTTTGAAAGTTCATTCTTCAACTTCGTGGAACACCAAACTCTCTATCTGTCATCGTTATAGAGATATACAAATCTTAAACAGAAGGATTCAACTTTAAGCGTTAATAACTTTGGAACGGTTGTACCGATTGCCTTGTAATCGGTACAACTTTTTCGGTATATCTTCAAAATCTTAACTCCTTTCCAAGTCCGTGTTTTTATGTTTACTACAACCTGTAGTGGTTATTTTGTGAACAAACAGTTTTTCTACATACAGACGAAAAATTCCGTACAAACTTTAAGTAGCTTTTTGGGCCGTGGCTTAGAGTTAACCGATTTACTCAAATTTACATGGCGATATTTTGTTTTGCTTACAAATTATACCACAAACTATTCAATAAAGCCGGATTTTGTGTTTAGAATTCATCTCATCAGTTACTAGCACCAACTTGGGGACCAGATAGACAATAAATCCAAGCAGGCACACAGCTTTTGTGAACAACTAAAGCAAGCCAATCTGAGCTTCAAAGGTTTCAGAACAAAATTCCGAAAATGATTGAAACCGCAGCATTATTAGTATTTACAAAATCGATGTAATCATCAATCGCAAAAATTCATAATTCGTTTGTGTACAGGTATCTTGTCTAGACAGTGGCCACATCTGTAACCATTCCAGTCTGCGCCGTTTGATAAATAAATAATATATTTCCGTAATTCCTACCCTCCACGATTGAACAGATAGACCTGCTTCTATTGTCATAATATTTCGCAACTGATTGAAAACTGACGAATATTTCAATCATATTGCATAACTGAATGAAATCTGACCAATATTTTTAGGTGTAACTGAAACGTAAATTCCCCCGTAAAACAATAATAAACACGCACGTTCTCGTTTTTTGATATGTGTGTCACTATGGCGCATGGTCGCGTGTCTTTAGTCGCAGTAGGTAGACCTATTTTTGGTGTCACTCTGGTCTTATTCCATGTGCCCACGCCACACACTGTAACACCACAGTAGCACAGGTTTTGCGTAGTGACGTTAGAAAGCTAGTCGCACATTATTACGCCGTGTGGCGCTTGTTTACACATTTTGTCAATACGCAGTCGCTGTCTATTTGTCCGTTGCTCAACGCGACTGTTGAATGGAGCACAACGGAAGTCTTTTTCAGCCGTGGTTCACAGACTTGTATTGCGCATTTCGTATGTAGATAGACTGTCGTGCAAATATTCTATGCAGTCAAATAAATACTAAGTATCACATCAAAATACATGGACGATAGTAAATAAACCAACAATACATCACGAATGCACAATCCGAGAGAGTGCGTTCAATGTTGTTTTTGTTAGCTTTGGCAACAAACATTTTATGGCAAATGTGGTGTGGAATATTTTCCTATGACAACATTATTAAATCTATCGAAGGGCAAAATGCGCAATATGGATTCGGCGCCCTTCAATTAAGTTTTTCATAATGTTTTGAGACAAACAACACGAGTAATCTTTTTTCTCCTTCAAATGTCATCAGAGTTGAACGAACTTAAATTAACCTTTGTTTTGGAGATGTTTTCGGTAGCGACAACTGAAGCAACACAATGCGTTAGAGACCGTTTGGTCTAATTTTATCTGCCCGTTAAACAAAAAATCGATTGAAAAAGTAAGTTAATTAAGTACTATGAGTGGGGGCTGACATAAGCCTGTTTTTGGGAAATTATTATTAAAATGCTCTAAGCCACCTCAAGACGATCCCTGCACGGAGTTCAAAAACTGAACCACCCTAGTTGAGTACACATGCGGAAGTGATAAAAACCTACTCATCACGGCAACAACAACACGTTTCTAGTACCAAGGAGGTTATTGAGGTTACTCACACCAGAATGATTTGTCATAAATATTATATTCTTGTTATGAGTGATTTTATTTTTGGTTGCATATGGCGCAGTTATTGCGCTCGTTTAGTTTACGAACAGTTTGAGCACATTAGCACGTAAAATGCTTGTTCAGACTAACCGCAGATTCAAACTTGGTCAAACGTTTCTGCATTGCTTTATCAAACAATCGTTATTTCACCCCAATACATACTCACCTCGTTGACTTATTTGGCTGAAATTGAGATTGAAAAACGTTGCTCACTTAGAATGTATTTTTCCCATCTTTTTACCAAATTCCGCTAAACATTTCTTTCGGCAGATCATCGCCCTCGCCTTGTGGTTGTGATACGTTTAACAAATAGTAAATCGTACTCCACACTTCACTGTATTGCTCCTTTTTCAGTATTGGTGATGATGAATAATTAGTATTGATTGAGGATGATGATGATGATCCAATATTCTTAAAGCCAGAATTTCCCCAAGTGGCACAGGCCATCAGTATTTGTGCAACTTCTGTCAGCATCACCAGGCCTCTGCCGATGTGGTGCAGTGTAATCACCATCAGCTGTTTTTGTTCTCGATTAATCATTGTGCTTTTTTTTTTCTTTTCTACCCTGACGTACGTGCCTTTTATTTCACGCACGTGTGCACCTGCAGGAGATCGCAACTGAACATGTCCGCCGATTCCCAGCGACGATCAGCGTCCAGCACGGCTGCTGCTGCACGCTGTATGCCAGCGATCGTGCCCCCGCAGGCCGTTAGTGACCGATCGATCATTGACAGTGTGGCCGGTTTCATCAACGATGTGACGCTGCAGACACAGACGCCCCAGGGGGATAGCAAGGATCACATTCTCTGGGCACGTTTCGAGAATGCCGCCGATATCAGCGATCCCTGTCTCGGGGACGATTGGGAGCTGGAAGGGGGTATCGCACCACCGCTACTGCTGATACTCGGTTACGTTACGGGAATTCAGGTATGTTCTGCACGGACTGTACAGTCAGGAGCCATTTGTTTCAACTGTTCTCATTTCAGGTTTGGATCATACCAGCCAATGGAGAAGCGATTGAGGTGCTTTCGTGGCGTCATGGCAGTGTCAAATGTCTGCGGGTTCTACCGACTCCTTCCGCTGGGGATGGCGAATCTGCCGCTGAACCAAACGATCAGTTTGCCCACAAACGACCGCTAATTGCATTGTGCGATTCGGCAACGAGTGGGGTTATTGGAAGTGGCGGCAGTCTAACGAGCGGCAGCCAATCACAGTACTGCTCGATAAATTTCATATCACTTAAAGATGGAGAAACTGTGAAAAGCATCAAATTTAAAAACCCTATAGTGGATATCCTAGCAAATCGATCGTCTGTGGTGGTCACCTTTGCGGAACGGATTGCAATCTTCGATGCACGCACACTGGATGATCGATTGACCGTTACAACGTGCCATCCGAGTCCTGGTCTGAATCCAAACCCTGTTGCATTGGGGCCACGCTGGATCGCGTATGCTGAGAAAAAGCTACTACCTTCAAAGCGATCCAGTGGCGGTTGTGATGGTGATGGGGTTACCAGCTACACAGCAACAATGTTGAATGCTGCGAAGAGTTTAGGAAAAGGTTTGCGCGAGTTAGGGGAGCAGATGGCAGCTGGATTAACCGGTGGTAGCCACTCGGGCCCTAGTTCTATTAGTGGACTAGCTGGCACGTCTGGTACAGGAGTGACAAGCGAATGCAATCAGCCAGGAATTGTAACGATACTTGACATCAAGTACCCGATCAAAGACCTGAGCCCAACTACAGGAACTCCTATTTCGAGCACCGGTAATGATCCAATCATTGCCCATTTTGTGGCACACTCGGAGGCAATAGTAGCGATGCAATTTGACGCGTCCGGAATGCTTCTACTGACGGCTGATAAGCGTGGTCATGATTTCCACATCTTTCGAATCCATCCACACCCGAGTGGACCTTCGCTGGCCGCGGTTCATCATCTTTATATTCTCCACCGCGGAGATACCACCGCAAAGGTACAGGACATTGTATTCTCCCTGGACTCGCGATGGGTGGCGATTTCGACGTTGCGAGGAACCTCACACGTTTTTCCGGTCACTCCCTATGGAGGGCCAGCAGGAGTTCGCACACATGGATCACCACATGTTGTAAATAGATTATCAAGATTTCACCGATCGGCCGGATTGTCAATCGAAGGAAGATCCAGCAGCCCCGTTTCACATTTGGAACATCCAGCTTCTCACACACCGACGTCCGCCTATGCTAACCCCCGGATTCCACCGTTCCCACATCCAACAGTGGTTCAACCACTCGCACAACTTCGTCAGCCATCGAGTCTAAGTACCCAGGCCGGTGGCAGTACGAGCACCAAAAGTTCCACAGCTAGCGGCCGACAGCGGAATTCATCATCTTCTTCTTCAGATGATCTCGTTAAACCTTTGCGAGTTTGTGCTACTTTTGCTAAAGCCCGATCCTGGCTGTTGGATCCTCCTGGGACAGTGAGAGACACTCCAGCCCATCGCATTCAACGGAAACCGATGGATTCGCTGTTCATCATTGCGGCCCACGGGGCGCTGATTCAATACGATCTGGATCCAAAACATGCGACCAGTAAGTTTCGGCAGGCTCAGGTATGTGATGTTGGTAACTAACAAGTTCTTTTTTCATCAGATATTCCCAAAGAGAAAGTCTGTGACGACACTCCTATCGAGTTGGAGGTGGAAGCGAAGGCACAATGGACGCTGCAGCGTCAAGAGACGAACTGTAGTAGCGATATTCAGCCACCACTTCCACTGGATAACTGGCTTATTAAGGACCGCTTCCTAGAGGAGGTCAGGGGTGATGTAGTAAATGACTACGGGAGTATTGACCAACACCGTGATCTTCGGGGTAGTTCAAGCAGCATTGATCACGATGATCGATGGTTATCTCAAGTGGAAATCATCACGCATGCTGGGCCACACCGCCGGCTTTGGATGGGTCCCCAGTTCATGTTTAAGACGTACAATACACCTAGTGGGTGAGTAAAATGGTGTTTTCGGAAGGGAATGCTCGGAATGTTATTTTCCATTTTTACTTTTAGATCACCTCTCACCTCGATCGATACTGAATCGGTTGAAATCGGTGCCGGCAGCACGGTAAACCGACCGGCTCGTTCCAACCCGATGAATATGCCCATTTCTGGAGGTATGAGGCCATTGGTACCCGTACTCATTGAATCTGGATCATGTAGTAATTCACACATTCCTACTGTTTCCGTTGAGCATGAGAAAATTTAATTTCTTTTTTTTTTTTTTCATTTTCGTTTGCTTCTTCCCTGCGCTGCCCGGTTGTCCCGAATTGTGTGGAGTTCAGGTAGCTACGAGCAGAGCCCGCGGATGATAAACATGACGGAACTTCGCCATCATGAGAATCTGGACACTGAGTTCTCTTCTCTGGGACCGGTGGAGTCCCAACTGCGGGAAGATCTCGCCGATGCCATGCGTGAATCGCCACTGATCTCCGGACGGGATACGGCAGGTATGAACTACTCATTTGGTTACCTCTATTACTTTGGCGTAGGAAAAGACTGTTCTTTCAGCTGTATAGTCTATAACTTTTTCCTTTTGCTAACTGTTTGTCGCTTCGTTTTTTATATTTTCTAGAAGTTAGTAACACTGAGTAGCAGCTTTTGTTCTGTCCTTCGCTTCTGTTCTTACCCTATCGCACACGTACTAGAACATGCACATGCACCCTTTCCCGTTGGTTCTCGATTGAGCTTTACGGGTTTTAAGTGGAGACGAATCCAACTATAGTAGAATAGCAACATGGCTGTAATGGTGGTTGACTAGAAACTAATCAAAGAAGACTATCACTGTCGATTGGCTTCCTGAGCATCGCATTTGCTGACCAATAACCTAAACAATGTTTACGTTTGTATTGTACTATTTATTGTTTATACTAGTAGTAAATAATAACCGATAGTAGCTGCATTATATTTTTTGTCTTGCTTTTTTCTTTTGACTAATAAATTTAGTGTGAAGGGATTCCTTTTTCACCATTTTTCTCTTCTTACTCTTTGACTGTTCGGTTAATAGCAAAAAGGTATTTATAAAATCAATTGATACGTCATTTCATCAAGCTTTTGAATTTGAATTTAAAACTTTTTGGCGTATTCGGAGAGTCATTCCGAAACGATTGAACTTTACTTTCCTATGGATCATTTCACTCTATGTCATCTTTGGTGCTCTTCGAAAACGATAAACGCATTTTTTCGCCCACCATTGATCAGGTTTCCATGAATATTAACCAGCAGTTTTGTGAAAAAGTCGCGAAAATGCTGATTCAATTTTTGTGGGCAAGTGGTGGTGTACAAAACAGCTTTTCTTGTTTTCAAATACAACCAATTGAACTTTAACATAGTCTGTTTGCCTCTAGCCGCTTTTTTAAAATTTAGAGTCTTTATCAATGTCCAGCATAGCTAACAACGATCCACGCATACAAACAATTGTAATGTTTTATCTTTAATAAATTTTGATAAGCTTCTGCAACAAGATCGTAACTTTTAGTCAGTTTCGTACACGAGCTTATTTATGTGCTTTCGAGTACTGCCATCTCTCGATTCAAAAAATTTAAAAGCGTCTGAAAACTATGTACAAATTGATAACTGAGAAGTATTACTCTGCGGTTGCATGCTAATAGGCAAATTATCTCGTGTCAGTTTTAGTTATTGCTTGATGTTGTTTGGAATAATCAGAGAGAATAGATAGAGAGACGAAGAGCGAAAAACAGTTAAAACGGCAACACGCCCTTTACCATGATTTCAACACATTTTCAACGTCTTGTAGCACCGTAAAGGACCTGCATGACAAGATCGAAAAAAAACGATTTTTTATTGCTCAACAGATACAGATAAATTTCACAAAACCAATTCAAAAGTATTTTCGACGATATAAAGCAAAAGTTTTGTGTACCAAACAGGTATGCGGGCGCCCGGATGAACGTGGTCGTGGGTATTGCCAATTACTGGTTTACTCGGTTTTTTCGCGTTCTGAGCTTTTCAAATATGTATTCAAATATAATTATATATTCAAAAAGCTAGTTCTTCGCTTGTCCCCCCCCCCCCTTTAGAAGGCACGAGTGTGAAAAAGTAGTGAAAATCCGACATCTTTGAAAACGATAAAAGTGGTTTGTCCATATTGTGAAAATCAATCATCATATTCAGTTTATTGAACACACTCTGTAAAGCCTTGGTACTACATTCCGTTACGGAACTTGATCTTCTGCTTCGACTGATTTCGCAACCGACTTTTAGTATACTAGCCTCGGTGCGGGTAGGAGTTCCGCAATATCGCAAAGTCATCGGTAGCTGACTGTGGCTCTAGGGGGGATGTAGGGGGAAGCAATGCAAAGATCTTTGCCTTTAATTCTGGTTTGACAAGCGACTACTTCAATACCTGGTGTCGAGTGGGGGTCGATTCGGTTGAAAGAATAACGCTTTTTGATCCCCAAAAGTACTCCTCCGTAAGAGTCTTCTCGATCCAAGCGAATAATATTAAAATCGTGGAAGTGTAGGTCTATTTCTGAAGTAAGCCATATCTCGCATAGTGCAAAAGCATCGCATTTCAAGTTATTTAGTTAGATTTTAAAGGAATCGATTTTCGGGATAATGCTTCTGCAATTCCACTGTAGAACAGTGATTAAATCCGTGACCTCGTTCGATGAATTAGCCATCGAAGGATACAATCGCTGAAAGGAGGGGCCATTTCGCAGTGAACATCAAGAATGTTTTTACTGCGGGGAGAAAGCTTATCAAGATGCTTTTAAGGGAGTCAGAAATTTGTATAGCTGTAAGAATACGGTCCACAATGTCAGAGAAATAGATTAAGTCAGCGCTGTTTTCTTTCTCTGGCTGAGATATGAGAACACTTGGGGTTTTTGATGTTCCTGGAATTGCTGGGAACTTCTTTTCTGAGCTCAGGTTACTGAGACCGGGAGCGACTTGCTTCAGTTTTGCACCAGTACTTCCTTGAGTAGTTATTTTAGGGGGGGGGGGCATGAAGAGACACCTTCTGGCCTTTACGACGAAGCTTGGGAGAGGAAATGTAATCCTTTTTCTATTTCTTCTAGGCACAGCAGAAGGTATTTTCTCCTGGGGTTCATCACAGTCGCCTTCTCCGGTAGACAAGTTGGTATAGATGTTCGTAGAGACAGGTGGCGTAGCTATCTTAAGCATTTCTGGAAAAGATCGCTTAGAGCGTCCCTGACAGGAAGACTTAAGATTCTCCCCGCGCTGTTTATACGCGGGACATGAAGGGAGATCATGTGGGTTTCCCCCACAGTAGAGACACTTTTCGACATCTCTTCTACAGGAATCATTCGCATGATTCCCACCGCATTTCCCACAACGGGTTTTATTGCTGCAATGGGAGGCTGTGTGTCCTAACTGTTTGCAATTAGTACAGTTCATGACCCGCGGCACAAAGAGGCGAACAGGTAGACGAACCTTGTCAAAGAGGAGATAGTTGGGTAGAGCAGAACCGGCGAAGGTCACCCGATAAGAGTCTGAGTTGACGTATATTTTCTTGCCGTCAGCTGCGACTAATGCCGAATGCAAACGTTTGCACTCCAGTGTCTTCACTGGCTTAAGCATGGGGTCTTTGAAACAGCCAGTCCTATATTTTAGCAGATCTTCGTAATTCAGACTCGAATCGGAAACGATCCCACTGACTTCAACCCTGCTAGTTGGAATATACACCCTGTACTCCTTCGTAATGGGCCCGTAGCCAGCAATATCGTTTGCCTGAGTTAAACTGTTAACAACCACCCGAAGCTGATCAGGGCGAATTTTCGATATTTCTGTCACGGCCGAATACCGATCCGTCAGAACTCGAGAAATCTGCAACAATTTTTATTTTTGGTTCGATAGAAGATCACGAATGGCCCTGTAGCTGAACTTGGGTATACTTTGAGCCGGGGAGCCGATTTTGTTTCGACGTCCATCTCACCTTGAGATGTATGGGGAAGTCATTTTTGCACGGGCCTATTGCCCAGTGCACGTTAGTAAGACAACCAAGAAGGAAAAACGAAAACTAATACTTAACTTGTGTAGGTAACGGTATCCAGACGGCTTACTAAAAGAACACTGCTTCACTGGTCACTGACCGGCTAACGGTACTCAGAAATAGAAACACAAAAGAAGGGAAAAAATACTGAAACCTCGACTAGGTGTAGAGTGTGCGAAATAATCTTGAACGCGGATTAGCACTATTTTTCGCTATAGAGTGTACGGACCGACAACAAAAGCCTGCTATCTCGACTGAGTGCTCGACAACGAATAAGAGCGCGCACCGTGATGAATTTAACTGAGCACGCCATACATAATGTAAAAAGCAAGAGAGCGAGGTATCTCGCACCAAACCATCCTCTTACGCAGATAAATAAACTTGACAAGAACAGGCTTGTCATCCTTAAAGCTAGAAACTGTATTGTCTCCTTCTTAAAATTATTCCTAGAATTTATTAGATCCAATATCGTGTTCGATTTAGATTTGCACAAAATCTGGAATCGCCCGCGGAACTTCCTGGGCTAGCGGAAAACGGGACCAAAATTGTTAAAACAGAATTTTATTGATAAGTATAGCCAATTTTATCAATTGTATAACCTAATTTTTTTTTGAATTTTGTTGAATGTGGTAAATTTGGCACCACTTGCATCTGGTACACTCAACCTGCACAAAATGTTGCATAACGCAGGGCTGATTTTTTAAATAACTTGTGTTTTCATTCAGCGTTATGCGAATTTGCGATATTATGTCAGATCGGCTAAGAGCGGTGTTTCATGAAGCGCGGCCGTTCCTTTCGATCAAAAAAAGGCCGCGAGAAATTTTGGGTAAATGCGCTAATGTATTTAAATTTGTATTAACTCGAATCCTGCTTACCTGCTATTCATAAATTGATAATACAACTATACTGAAATCTAGAGAAAATTTTCAATAGGACGTAAGTAACATTGAGAGCCTCTCTTTGTTTACTTTCTCTTTCGTTTATTACGACGTCACTACAACACTTTGCACTAATTTTCCAGTACATATCGAAAGCCGACGGTTTTTCCTAGAATATTATGCAAAAAGTAGAGTAGTAAATATTGAAATGGCCAAGTAATGAACAGAAGAGAAAGACCCCAAAGAGAATCTCTCATTGTTACTTACGTCCTATTGTAAATTTTCTCTAGAAATACCCATAAAAACCGATCCTGACCTGCTAGAGACAAGCCATAAACGACATTTTTAAACATCTACCATCTACTTCCCGAAATGTTATCCTTATTCTTAATCATGATGAGTATGTGTCTCAACTTTGCGCAATCTCAAAAAAATACATTTTTCAGCAAATGTTTAAATGTTTGGTAGGCAAGTTTATGTTTTATAGACAATCAACCTATTTAAACTTAGCTTCCCATTCGAAAAATTGTCCGTACTGTGGAACAATTCCCCAAAAAAAGCTCATAATAATTCAGGCAATTATTTTATTTTATAATGATGTAATTTTACAATTATGGGATCTCGGCTGAAAGATAATTTACAAGATTCCCTGCCCACAATTTTCCAAAAGTCCTCATGATGCTTAAAACAATAGGTTCTCAATCAGATAATATTTTTCCCAAAATATTTTGCGCAATATTTAATTAAATTAGTCAGCATCATTTATTTTTTTTAATTCGATTATTTTGGTTTGGGGAAGGAGTTTATAAATTGAAACAAATCAGATCAGTCGATGAATTGCTTGTGGAAATATCGTACCTACCAATGGCTAACAATGTAAAAGAAATATTTTTCGGGGCATATTTTTTCACATACATGGAATCTAGTGATATCTTTGGATATTTCTTGGCTGGTTCGTGTGAGACCGAGTGTAAAAAAGAATAACCACTTAAATTTACCGAATACTCGATTTTCGCGATGGAGATTCACTGATTTTCTAATCTATTTCGGTTTGAAGTAGTATTTACAGTTATAGGGGTTTTAACGTAGGCACGGCTTAGCAGATTTCCGCAGGTATACAACCAATGGAAAACGAAATGCTGATGCTTAGCGGGTTCAGTAAATACCAAATGTAGCGTAGTGCTTCCATTGCTTCCATCTGTGCTTGTTTTATGTTTGTTTGGGTCGTGCTTATTTAACTAATATTGTAACATTTGCTCAAGCCTTCTTATTATTTAAAAAACATATCGTATATCCATTAGAAGCCAGAATAATATACAGTATAACTTCGTTAATCCGAAAAAAATTCTTCCAAGATGCAATTTCATATCCAGGAAACAGAAGGGATGCCAATTATGCTTATACGAATTTAATAACATTTAACATTTATTGCGATGACATTTCGTATTACACATAGAATCCATCCAAACCTAACGAAGTTACACTGTAAAAATTTTGCTTTAGCTGAAATACCAGCTTACATTACTACACCAGGGCGTAGTCAAACTGGTGAGATCTAGAGTCTGTGACACATTTATTATAAAGAAGACCATGCGCAGCAATAAGAACAAAAGAAGGAAAAAGGGAGAAAAAAGAGTCTTACTAGATCTAAACGTAGTAAAAAAAGCCAAAGGCAGGTGGTTTTATTTCATTTGATTGTTGCTTTTTGTTTTTTTAAGTGCATAACGCGTATTAAAAATAAACTACTTACACTTCCTAGATTTTGTTAATTTTCTTTATGATTGACGTCTTTTCTTCAATTATTGTTTGGTAGTTAAGTTTTCGTATTCGGATTGTTAATCACTTGCAAGCTTCCATAGTACAAAACCTAATAATTTTCGTTTAATATCGATTGCCTTAGTTAAACATTGTTCCAACACCACACTCAAAGTACTGAATTGCATGACTATTTCTAGTCAAATCGATCAAAAATCCATTTCATCAAGTGATTCTCGCTCGACTGATAATGAGAGACGGTTGCTATTTTTTCTCCCTACTTCTTTTCCTCTCTCACTGTGACGTTGATTTGTGCCGTTCCGTGGTGTTGGAACAACTTTGCATGGTTCGATTTCGAATTACGCAGGTTTAATTTTAGTCGTACGAAAACCGAAACAAAAACGCTTAGTTCGAACAAACTTGCCAGCGGCTTTTACTGACCACTTTTCTCCCCCTTTTTTCTCTTTTCTCCCTCACTTAAGGCTACGCGAGCGCCACACCCATCCCGGCCGGGTTGTCTTCGGTATCCTCTTGCTCCTCCACCTCAATCTACTCGTCGACGCACTCGTTGAACTCGATATGTGATCATAAGCTGCCCCCGTCGACCACTAGCCACGCGTTGCTGCAACCGCAACAAGGACTTCCGGTCAAACATCATCCGCATTATCACTTGCAGCAAGAGCACCAACACTCGTCCTCTCTTCCGGCGAGCAGCTCACGACCGGCTTCGGCAGCCAGCAGTCGAGCTTCGGGTTCCATCGCAAAAGTCGTAAATCCGTTAGGAACGGTAACTACTGTCTGTAATAGCGATGTGGAAGGGCAGGAATCCGAAGCGGAAGCACGTGCAGCTCATGAGTGTGACGTATATTTGCATGAAAACTGTGACGAAGCGTTATTTCGACCGGTGGTCACCGTACACGGAATGCCAGGAAACGAACGGGAGTACCGTGGATCCTCGCTGGATCGAAAAAACTCGGCGTCTGCGCCCTCCGAAGAACCACCTTCTCTGATAAGCCGCGAGCTCATCGTGCCCGTGATTGAAGAGAAAGACATGGTGTACTTCAGCAGGACTAAGAAGAAGGAAGAAGATATTGTCGCGAAGTTCGAAGAACTATCAACCATCAACAAGAGAAGTAAGAAGAATGAACGGAATGTTGTCGAGGTCAGCTCGAAACCTGTTAGCGAAAAGGTGGCAGAGGATTTTGTAAATATAGAGGTAGTGGAGTGTAAGCAAGAGGAACCGAAAGCTACAGGCAGTAGAAAAAAGGAGAAAACACCTCCTGTTCGAAACGATAAAAAGAAGAAACCCCAACCGGAAATGATAGAAGTCATTGAACTAGAGGACCCGGGTGTACAACTTGAGTTACCGCCAGTAGAGAAACCTTCACGTAACAAAAAGAAAGAGAACGGCAAGAAAAAAGATGAACCTAGACAACAACATGCTGGAACATATTTGGAGAAACAGCAGAAAGTCAAACCGTCACCTGCGGAGATGAAACCGAAGACCAATGCTGCCAGTAAAGCGGGGAATAACAACAGGAAAGAAAACAAGCAAGACAATCGAAAGCGGAAAGATCAAACACCGCCTTTGGCAACACTTCTACTGGAGCCACAGCCCGAGCCAATGCCGGAAGTACTTCCCTTGGCTCCGGCTCTGGCGGTACAAGACGATCTGCTTAAATCTATTTGCGATGAATTCCCACCCCTGGAAGCGTTAAAAATTGACGATTTAGAACTGTTTGGCGAAGCTAATGAACCAGAAAACTTGAAATTAACCCGTAGCGAAATTAGTATTAAGGAATCGATGCTTTCTTCCAATGGGGTTGGGATCGGTAAACCGAAGGACCTTGATGGTGGCAGTGAATCGGAACCATCTTGCGTAGATGAGGCTATAAGTGTTGACTTAACAGCGGAGTGTATTACAGGAAATATATGTGAAGAAGAGCAAATACTGCCGAAGGAAGAGAAATTTTACGAATTGTCACGTTATGAAACAGAGTTCTCTGAACCTTTACCCCCACTTGAACCGTTTATATGCAAGGAATTCGAAGATTTAGGATTTAGCGAAAGCGGTAAGGTAAAGCTTCTTAAACAGCCGAGTGAGGAAAGGACTTTGATTAATTTCGAAAGTCCACTTCAGGAGGTGGCCAAAGCGCTGCCCACAAAGAGTAGCTCCATTTTCGACGACAAGAACATCGTATTTGCAATGTGCTCTAGCTTGCGGGAAGCAAATCTATCGGAAATGGGGGAATCCAGCACATCTCAGCAGTTCGGAGGCAGTAGAAGTCTTTCTTCGTCTATGATGCAACCAGGTCCGGTTGTTTTGAAGCAACAACTGTCTGCGGAAGGGCAAGATTCTGATTACAAGAGTCTAGAGTTGGATATCGATGACACCGCTATGTTCCTTTCTAGGCTTCCCATATCGTCGACATCGGATGAAGAGACTTCCAACTCTAATAATGACGAACCAGATGATAAAGAAGTTTCCAAGCTTCCGCAAGCCGACGATGAAGACGATGAGCTGCAACCGTTGATCTCTAGCAATAAAACGTCGTCTTCGTCGCTGTCAATTACCGTCATCGGTACCGTCTCCGGAGGTGCTAGCAACAACGATAGCCTACTCAACTCCATGACCACTTCCGGCATTGTGGCAACCGTCGGAAGTCCTGCCAAAACACCAACCACAATGACAACAGCACTGCCAACGACAGACGCGAACCAAAGTGAGAACGGCGACAAGCAGACCACCGCCGCAGCGAACACAAAGCAGACGGGCACTGGCAACAATGGTGGAAACAATGGCAATAACAATGGCAACGGAAAAAAGAAGTCCAAGAAGAAGCGAAAATAATTAGCGGCGTGGCGAATGATGCTGCTAGCGACCACCGGTGGCGTGGTGGTGCTGATTGCAGTATCATTGCTGATTCTGCTCGTGCTATCGTATCTGCTGCTACTGCAGCTCTGCTACGCGCTAGTGTTATATTTATTGTATTATTTTTAGGAAGTCTTTTAACCTTCTCCCCATACCCGGGTTTCTTACGGCAACGAGCGTCTCTTGGTTGCGGTAACGCAACCGCGAAGGGACGTTCACGACAGTTTAGTTATTATTTTAGTATAAATATTTTCAAACAGCCTTCCCCGCTTCTGACGTGGTATTCTATAACCTTCTTAGCGTATTGTGATTTTTTACAGAAAGGTATTTATCATGTTCGCACATACAAACAAATACATATCTGACAAGCATACGGTTGCACCGAACTTAATCACTTGATTGTTTGCTACTTTTATCTGATGCTAGAAGAATGCTCCATCTCCATTTCTCCAATGTTTGAGTGCTGTAGAAAGTAGTTTCATACAAAGGTCCGCCAGGTGCGCTACAGAGATTGATTGAATTGACAGCTCGTTACACCGAGATTCAAAATGGCTGACAAAGATTTGGTTGTAGTTTCTATTCTATTCTATTCTAACCCTTACACATCCAGTATTGAAAAGCATCTTGGAAAACACTGCAGTTACTCTGTAGTGTTTTTCTTGTCAATATTAGTATTTGAAGCATATGTTCATATGTCGCAAATATTTAAACGACCAGGCCTACTGTGCAGATTTGGGTTTGAAGATGTTTCAAAATTAGACGACAGTTAACTTATTCATTCAATAAATAAATCAATTAACGAATTGTTTTAAAACTTGAATGAGAAAGAAACGAGGACAACCCTACCGACCGTTTCAATTTATAGGGGGTTAGGATAAAACGTTGGGAGTGACTTTGCTAAGAAAATTAATGTCACTCCTTTGGGATGGGACAGAGGTATTTACACCTTGCCCTGGCTCATTAAGCCTAGGTTAAAGCACCTTTACTCGATCACGCATGCAAACCTGTGTGCAATGATGATTTTCACCGTATTTTCATTCAAATGTTTACACAGGTTTTTTTTTGGAAAAGTTCGTTCTAGCTTATGTCATTCCTTTGTGATTACAGTGAATTAAGAAATCAACACAACAAACGTTTATTTACAAAACCTTTTCAAAAACTAAAGGGTGTCCCATATCAAATTGCATTATGAAGAAAACACTGTACAAAATTACCTAGTGGACCGATTCTTTTGTTCATACAACTTCAATATCATAACCGCACGCGCGCACTTTACGCGTAAGTCTACTCATTAGGTACTATAAAACATTTGGCTACAGCTTCTTCGGTACCGAAACCCACTTTGTCTTCCTCAGATTTGACCTCCATGGGATGCTTCCGTAGTGCCTGCTTCATAGTTGCCCAGCATTTTTCGATATGCCTTAGTTCCGGTACGTTGGGAGGGGTTCATGTTTTTGGGTACGAGAGACCCTGTTGGCTTCGTACCACTCCAGGACAACATTTGAATAGTGGCACGAAGCTAGATCCGACCAGAAGATTGTAAGATCTCGTGTTGCTTCAACGGAGGATCCAGATCACTAATAGAGTAACCATTCTGACCGCATGTCCCCTTCCGTTCAATGCTCAGAGTTTGATAGTAACGTTTAAACACACGACTCACCGTTGACAGCACGATTCTGAGTTGTTTTCCGATGTCTCGATGAAAGAGGTGAGGATTTTCCAGGTGCTTGCACAAAATCAATTCACGACGTTTCTTTTCGGATGATGACATTTTTCAATTAGGTTCTTTAAGGACACAAATAACCTCACTTTTCTTGACAGTTCACTTGTACTGTTTACATGGACTTAGAAAAATTTGTGAACGACTAGATTCGCTCGAAGCAAATCGTAAAGAATTTTTCTAAGTCCATGTAAACATTACAAGCGAACTGTCAAAAATGAACACACAGTTCATTTGTGACGTCAGCGTAAAGTATTCAATTTTCGAAAAACTGACAGTGATAAAAATATAGTGTAAACAATACACTCTAAACTACTTCTACCCAAATTTTCTAAAAGAAAATACCCTGTGATGCAATTCGACGTGGGACACCATTTAATACGGAATTATGTGAGATTTTATCACCGTCATACGTGCATGTGCTATCTCGAGTGCTATTTTCCGGTGTTTCATTCCATGTGTAGGGGTAGATGGGGTAAGAAACCCGGCTGGCTAAGACGGGCCATAGCACGTTTCATATGCATTCTTCAAATTTATAGCCAAAACAATCTACATAATGTATTTTGGTTATGTTTCCATCGTTTCGAAGCATACTGTAAATTCAAAATAAGTGACTTATTTATATATGCCATAAAGCGACAAACGCGATAAAACTTTGTTGCATTCGATTGATTCATATAGCTACAACTAATTTCGCAGTATGTAAACAACAAAACATCAAAAAATTAAGCTCCATCCAGATAACTTTACGTGACGATTCACTTCGATTTTATGGAGAGTTTCTTATTGAAAACGTGAACTAAATGCTTTTCACTCAAACTCGCATTTCTACTTATTTTGACGTAATGGAGACGTAACAATTTTTGAGCAAAAACCCGTTTTTTGGCGGCAGGTCCAACCGAATGCTTCTCAGATACATTCAATAACGAAGGATTATCAAATTGTTCATGTTAGTTTTTAATTCGTGTTTTGATTCATGGAAACGAAATTATTTTTTTTTTCAGAAAACGAACCATGTTTGTTGACAAATTATTAGTCATGTTTTAAGTATTTTTTTATATGAAATCGTTCAAATCGTGTAAACTTTTAAGGGCATTGTTAAAACGGTACATAACATAGTAATTAAAAATCACAAAAAAATCTAATCGTTTGCCTTTTCTGAGTTTTCTCAAAATAGGAATTTAGTTTGTAGTTTCGTTTCGGTCGGTCAATCGGTGGTCTAGAGTGAATTTTGCTTGAACGGTTAATAATAAACACTACAACATAGTAATTCAATTTAAATCCTTAGAAATTAGGAGCTCAAACTGACTGAAAGTATATCGGAAAATATAAATTTAATAGGAAAAATACAGTGCTATATATTTAAAGAAAAACATCAACAATAATGACAAGAAAATTCGTGTTAGTTTGAATCTGGTATTCCGTCAAGTACATCTTAACTTATTCAAACAACTCACCTACGTGTGAGCCACTCTACACTCATTGCTGTTGTTAATATTTTGATTGTACTACAAGTTGAATATTGAGGGAATAGAATCTATTCGTACACTAGAAAAAAAAAGTTTCTTACTGATACGTTCGGTTGGTTCCGACTGAAGAGACAAGATATACGAAGAAGTGACATCTGATGGATGTTGACGAATTGTTGCTTGATTTGTTTTTTTTTTATATGGAACATTGCATGATGGCGACATCAAAATCAAAAATGACAATTCGGTGAACTTGTTTACAGGGTGTTAAGCGATTCCAATTGAGTTCTTTGTTCTGGGTTGAAATAAAAAAAATCGAAGGCCACGTAAAACAAAGTAAAAGGAAAAAGAGACGGACAATGAAAATCAACTAAAGTACTATTCACACGAAACATCAGGCTTCCGTTGCCGATATGGCACGGGAACCTCAATATTTGTTACATTAATGGCGATATCGCTTGAACCTGAAACTGAGTCAGGTTCTAACCCCAACCGCTGTCAGTTCATACATTTTGACAGCAGTTGGGGTTAGGAACTGACTCAGTTTCGCCTCAAACAAAAACCACATAAGTTAAATGTACTTCCATTCACTCACACGGCACGGAACGTTTTGACGTACCAAACGTGTGAATGAGCATATGAGAAATGCATTCCACTTATCTTGACGGCACGGTTTCGGAAGCTGATGTATCGTCTGAATCGGGTTTAAAATGGTAACACTCCATATATTAAAATTGCAACACTAGCATGTTCTATGCTATATTTCTCCTTGCTGGAAAAAAAAGTTGTAAAAACGTTTTTTTCCACTAATTGAAGAGAAAATTGTTTAAAACCACCTTTGCGCGTTAAGAGCACAAAACCTGTAACTATATTAGTTATGAAATTTGCGTTTCGACTTCGTCTCATCAGAATCCGACACTAACTTACTGACAGGACTAAGCTAGCGCCGGATTGACGCTAGCTCCAAAAACGAATATACGATTTATGTTTATGAGTAAACTCATAGCGAGCTGCAGAGACTCCATTTTGGATTGATTGAATTCGTGTTTAGTTGTCAAAAAACGAATCCAATCGAACACTGCCTCCTTATAACATTGATCGTGTTGCCATACAATACCGGGGGGCATACGTTGCCAAAACATTTTTTCTTTAACTCTTTCTATAGTTTTTCTAGTTTTTGACAGTAGTTGCGGTTGACTCAGTTCCGCTTCAAGCAAAACGGCATAAGCGAGGCGTCTGGTGTAAAGTGCTCAAACCGAACGTAATTTTGCTTTACGATTTTGAAGGCAAGGTAACAATGGACACAAGAGTGTTAATTATGGACGAAATAAAAAATTCAACCACGCCAAGTTACACGTGCGAGCGTTCCAAGAGTAGATGTCCAACTATTTCCACGTCAAGGAGCGCCACAGCGAACACGATAGCTTTTGTTGAAATTGCTTGAAACAGGAAACTCAAAATGTAGAAGATGCCAACTTCTCCTTCAAACCGTCCACATAATTACAAATTAATGCTTTAGTTGGTGAAGGAATTTATATTTCCTCCTTCAGGAATTTATATTTCACTGTACACTTACGACATCTGTTGGTGTATTACTGAAACTTAATGAAATTTTCCCTTAACGACTGAGCTTTGGTTCTATTTAAACATGGACAAAGCTTAGCCGTTATCGGTTGGTGCATTTGTGCCGGAATTATGATTGGAATCAGTTATCTCTATAACTTCTAAATTCTGTCAAAATATGCATTATTAGATTCGAAACGCCTTTGAACACCTACAATTGCCTTTTCAAATTTAGGGAGTAACTAATGCATAACGTTCGTAAATTTCGTGGAGTCCCAGTTACTAAATTATCTGGCAAAAGCCAGATTTTTGTCAACCTTTGGTTTAGCAGCCCCACCAGTTTTCTGTGCGCATCCTGTCGGGTTAGCTAAACTAGGACGAACTCGGGTTCACTCACGCTTTCTGGCAAATTCTGACAGGAGCCGACCAAACTCCGACACAACTCTCAAATCACAGGAATCGAATAGAAATCCTAGCCGTACATTTCAGGCTATCAACAAGCCAGAAAAGGTTGATCGATTTGAGCGAATTTTCTGCCAGAATTCTCGCACAAATCGTACAACATGCTGGCAGAAATTCTTCCTACATCAATTTGTTTAACCTCTGCTAACTTTCCGTCAGGACACGGTGACTGGGGTGTATCTGTCAAATTGAACATACACGCTTATCCTCAGCTACTCATTGCAACTAAAACGCTTTTACTCACAAATGAGTAAAATTTGTTTGAAAGTTCAGTATGATCGAAGTAAGTCATCTCCATCCGACATTGGTACTACATCATTCCGAATAGCCTCACCTACTTTTACTTATTTTTGACATGGTACGGTTTTTTCACAAATGAGTAGATTTGACGCGTTTCTGACAAAAACCGTACCTTGTCAAAAATGAGTAAAAGTAGGTGAGAGTAGTCAGAATGATGTAGTACCGATGTCGGATGGAGATGACCTACTTCGATCAGACATCATATTGAACTATCAAACAAATTTTCCTCATTTTTGAGTAAAAGCGTTTTAGTTGCAATGAGTAGCTGAGGATAAGCGTGTAGCAAACAAATGGCAGTAGTGCGCCACGTCATGTGCAACTTATTTTGATTTGAAACTCTAGTTTTTTAATATGTTGTTTAAAAGGCTAGATCATTTGAAACTTGGACACTACCACATAGATTCTAAGGAATAAAATGAAGAGTTCACTTTATGAAAATAACTGAATATGGGTTCATCACTCATCGTAATTAAAAAAAAATCTCGCGCGTTTCGATCGATTTAGCTCACGAGCCGACAGACGTCTTTTTCAGATGCCGACTCGGCTAGCCGAAGATTCCACCAACTAGACATCCGAGTAATGTCGCTGCTGACGGTTCCGTCCATCTTCATTTTCCGCTTCACTATCGTCGAACACTTCTCTATTAGACGAAACAGGGGAAAATTTGAGGATGAACTAGGTTTCATGCCACAGGAACAGATTCCTTGCCAAATCATCAAAATCTTTTGCAAATTTATCCACGAAAGCAAACTTTTATCTGCCAGAAACCTTTCCGCAAGCAGAATTTGAGTCACAGGTTTTGTTTGCAATCAGCTTTTGGGTAGGTTTCATCGTGAATCAAGACGTATCCATCGGGTTACGTCGGCGCTGGGCCCGGATCTGGTCGCTCTTGTTTAACACTTTGGTCGTGTCGTTTATTCGCTCGGCAACATTTGTAGTCTTCTCAGAGACAGATTGGCCGCGTAGTACATCTATTAGCGTTCAGTGTGTTCACTAAACCACAATTTGAGATTTTGGAATCATGTTTGGTTGCGTTCCTACGCTTGGTTTAAATTTTATGGGTAGTTCTGGAGGACAATTATGTACATAGCGGTATAAAATAGTAGCTTGATAACTTTTTGAGAAGCGGCTACATTTTAGTGCGAAGTTTTCTACATATATAGACTTATCCAGCTACGTTTCCATTAACCTTCCGGCAGTCGCGCTAGTGCACTGAGCGCACGCTGCTCTGAAAATCTAGCGAAATCGTCTTAGAGCAGCTGCGGCTGCTCGTTCAGTAAGCCATTTGCGCGACTTCCGGAGAGTTAAGCCGTTTTTCACGTTTGAATTTGGAGGAAAGTACATCGTTTACACAGCGAATTTTGAAGAAAACAAACCACTTCTGGGCTTAATCGGAGAGCAGTAGTATGACAATTCAAGATCCCGGTGTGCGTATTTTAAACCTCAGATAGGGACCATTCATAAATTACGTAACGCTTTTAGGGGGAGGTGGTCCGACAATTTGTGATATGTTGTTACATATGGGTGAGGGGTAGTAAGCTAGAACGTTGCGTAACATGTTTTTACTGAAGAAACACATTTTTTTCACTAAATTTGTTACGTAATAGGGGAGGGGGATAGAGAAGTTTGTGGGAAATTTTTGCGTTACATAATTTATGAATGGTCCCATATCAATAGGAAGTTTTTCGAAACCTCGAACCTTTCACAATCGACGTAATCGTTTACCTCTCCATCGGAATCGTCTCAGAAAAGTGCATTTCACTTTACTCTGGAACCACTTTCGGCCAAATAAGAGAGTCTATGCATATTTGGATATTTTGGAATCAGTTACAAAAATTAGTCTCGCATTTTTTGGTATTCTAATACATATTAAACAAGTATTTTTTTCGTTCCGTTATAAAGCACCTGCTTTGATGTTCACATTATATTTGAACTATTAGGTTTGGTCCAGAGCCAGAATGGATGTACTCAGGAGTCAGCCGAAACACATCGCTTTTGTATTCCTATTTACTCTTTTTTCGTCTGCTGGTAGCTAACCGAATTAGAAAGCAACTGGAAGAAAGAAGCGTGTACTGGAAAAAAACCTAATGTTTAAACTTTCGAGACACCATTGACTGCAAATTTTAGAATTTACTACTAATTAAGCACCTCTTGAAGCGCCTGATATGTTCAATTCCTACACCATCCACATTCACTAAAATCCATAGTTTTTTTGAAAATGTTTCACCTGTTGTTTGAGTTAAGTCATTTGTTGACTCCATTATGGATGAACAAAACGTATAGAAGTTTAGTTTGGCTAGCGATAACGGTTCATAAAAGCTTTGTAATTGGAGCATCCATTTTAAACTTTGATGTTTGGTGGAATCGTCTCTCAATTCAAGCGCTTAAACGACATGGCAAAAATTATATTTAGGTACATGTCAACGCCAGAAGCGATTACTGAATAGATTCTAATAAGCAGAAAATGGTAGCATAAATCCTCACTAAGGAACGTACAATTAGTTAGTCACTTATCAACTCCTAGTTCGTCGCTGGAGAGGTTTCCTGGGACAGAATAATGATACACCATAGAAAATTGCATGATAACGCCAAAAAATAAGACATTGACAGCTCAGTGAGCTTTTTTACAGGGTGTTTGCAATTAAAAATGTTTGGAACCCAATTTTTCCTACTGTGGTAAATATATCATAGAATCATAGATTTTTGAAGTCCATGTAAACAAGCTCTCTGAACTGTCAAAAACTGCATTGAACAGTTTCATGCAATGTTCTATAGAAGTTGTATTGTGAAGAACGCCTTAATAAGACCATACCATGGTGTTATTATGCAAATAACTGGACCATAATGCAGGCGGTGTTACCCTACCGATCCTCCATGGATGGCTGCTGTTCGGATCACTACTATTGGGGGCATTTCGGGTGCATGGTGAGTCCCGGGTAGACGACGTTCCGCTAGGTGTTCAACATTTAAACTTTTGCTCTGCCCAATATTTTCAATTCCGCACTGGACACGATACAGCCAGCTAATGCAAAGCATGTTACGAGTTTCGAATAAAATAGACTAAACATTGTTGCACCCTAACAAAAACTCTGACCAGACACACCGAAGCGTGTGTTTAACATATGAAGCGCGAAATAGAAAACAAAACAAGATCAATAAAACACAAACTGCTTACACGTTCTGATACAAATAACGATAGAGAGGGAACAGAAAGGCAACATAAACATACGTATGTGAGAACAAAAAAAAGCTAAAAAATGAACAAAGCAAAATAAAAAGAAATGTGATTGTTTGTATATTTATCGATGAAAGGAGAAATACTAAAAGAAAGTAGTACGATTAAGGTTAAATTAATTTATATTAATATAAGTGAAACGATGAAAAAATGAGAAAAAAAAACTCAAAAAAGATACTGCTAAAAGAACACAAAAAATGAGAATAAAAACCGGAAAAGCAGAAAATCCAAAACATGAACAGTCTTTTCACTCTGCCGACAAATATGCTAACAAACAAACTAACTAGCTTATCGAACTAAAAAAAATAACTGCCAACTTTTTTTTTTCTTACAGATGGCCCAGGATTTGGCGGCGTCGTTACTTCTTCGGTTAGCGCCACCGTTGGCGGTGCTACTGGTGGTGGGACAAATCCGCTAACTTTGACGCACGTCGGTATCCAATCGCTGGTACATCTGGACCAGGAAGATATGAGCAGCAGTAGCTTCAGTTCAGCCAGCCGGGCTTCGCTGGACCTTCAGGCGTCTTCTTCCGGATCTCCTACGGCTTCCTTCAGCGGAGAGAATCTGCTGCACTTTCATGGCGATTCGAGCGGATCGTTATAATACAGAGCCTCGGGCGGTGGCAGTAGTGGCGGCTCTGGAGGTACCAGCGGATTGCGCAAACCAACGGCAATGGCAATCCGTGCTTCTCCATCACCGTCACGGTGCTCATCGTCGTCGCCATCGTCCGCGTCGTCATCAACGAAGCGACGGGGAGGAGGAAATGTCAAAGAAAGGAAACCGATGGAGAAACTGGTTGGAGGGGACGAACATTCCGGACAGCAGCGGCAATGCGAGACAATTTTGGCCGAGGAAAATTTTAAGCTGGATAAGGATGGGAATGGTAATGATAGGGATAGTTTTATTAGCAACCCTGGTGGTATTGGTGGTGCCAGTGATGCTGGCAACCCTGGTCGACACGTAGATCTAGTGGCCGGGGTAAGTGTTCGCGTGTTCCAATGGGTTAGGGGAATGAGTTTCGGGTGTAAACGGAAAGAAGGCGCTGGCGAGAAACATTGAACCGGGTTGAATGTTATCAAGTTCGGTTCGAATATATATAAACTAACTTTTAATCATTTGATATAGTTGGTGGGCATAAAGATTTGTTCAAGTCAGTAAACATTCGACTTGAGTGTGTATATATTATCAATAATATTTGACAATACTAGCACTGAGTTTTTTTTTCTAGCAGTGACTATGCAAAAAACATCAACCCCAATTGTTGTACCACTTGCGAAGATCTGGAGAGAAGTTGGTTTTTTTTTCATTTTGAATCGCATATCTCGATTGTCATAAAATATCTAAGATTGCTACTTAAATCGGCCACAATTGCCAGTCCGGCATACTGTTCCTAGAAGTACGGCAACCCGACCCAGTGAATACAATTACCACACGTTAGAAAGTCAAGCGATTGCTGAAAGGTTTTGAAATACCGTAAGAAGATAATTTCCCACCAGTTTACTGCTAAAATTAATTAGAAAAAAATCGAATAGTTTTATCCATCTCTTCCTTTATACAATTCATCGAATCTATTCTACCACGCTATAGTCAAACTTTAAAATCAAATGACACCCCCGTGCATATATCGTATAGTCAAATCTGTAACGAAAAGAGTACTTTAAAGTATTTTTACAATCCATTTATGATCCTTCAGCCGAATGCTATATATAATCGCTATCGATCATTTAACAATCAAAATACAGTGTGTTGTGAGAAGTGTGCGAGCATCGAACTGAAATGATAGAAACGTGAAGCAACTGTTATCTAGATAACATGAATAAACGATGTGATATTGAATCGAGAATCGACGGGATGTATCAAATACTTGGAATACTTGCAAAGCGCGTCATTAACAGCAACAAAAAACAGCAAGTCTGGCCGGCAAAGGACCCAACAATTAATTATTTGTTCTTTGCTAACAACTACTACTTTATTACTTTTAATATCTACACAATTACTACTACTAGAATCAACCAATAATAGACAAAGAGAACGAAAGATGATAAGTAGCTACATGCGACGAGTTTGTGGTGTTTGTAGAGCGGTATACAAGAGTGCCATTTGTGAATGTGATCGGATGAAAATGTAGTATTTTCAGCAGCAACAAAAAAAGCAGAGTGATATTTGAATGTGACCATAGAAAGTAGTCTTTTTTATTATGATATACAAGTAAAGCAGTACGATTTTGTTAAACATCCCATCGTTATTTTCTAAAGAACGCTCACTAGCGTAGAAAAATGAAAAGTTAGAAATGCCGTTTTATTAGGTTTAAATCGGTTGAATTAATTCACCCTGTAGCTCCATATGTTTTAAATTACATTATAAAATAATCAATACGTCTTTCAGAGAGCTGGTATGGCCAGGTAAGACACACAGGTACTAGAAATAAAATGAGGGGAATGTTTTCCGATATACATACAACATCGCAGCATTTTTTTAAAAACGTAAAAAGTACATTCAACGCATACCTACAACTATACCATACAAATAAACGATTTATGTGGTTTTTATTTCTTGAGCAACCATAGAGAGCGAGTAAGTTGTTGCATAAGCCAAAAGCGATATTCCAGTGAGGTCTGATTAGACGGTTACTCATTTGAGTGTGAGAGACAGCGGTTCGGGTAGCGCAAGTTCAGCATTCCAAAATCAAAGCCCCTAGGTCACTAGCCGAAATTTTAACTCTTTTTCCTTCACCAATGAAAAATTCAAGAGGTTAGTAATTATCATCCATTTTCTATCATTAGGTAAGAATAGTAAACCTTCACCGCTATTTTCATCTCATGTATTCCGGAAGGCGATCGAAAATATACTATCTACGGTAAAATAGTCGATATAAAATGACAAATTCGATTTCGCCATGTGTCAAAAAATATCACCGACGTTCGCAAAACGTTCAAGGTGTATACTTACCTCTAATTTGTAATCATTTTATAGAACTTTTGGTTTTAATAGCGCCTACATGCTTTTACAAAAAAAAAACACATTTAGGTATAAACAAAAAACTCAGCGTCAATGTTTGCTATTATCGCGGGATATGATCTAAACAGCTAGTGACATATGTAGAGATTTGGCGTATGTAGTTTTGCATATATATAAAACTTATTTTTTATCTTTCCTAACTCCGCTCTATAAGAAGTTTATATCATTTAAACATATACACACACATCCAAACAAGCAAAACACATATTTGAGTGGGCTTGACAAATTGAAATGACGTACACGCCATTTACAAGAAATAAACATGTAACAATAAAACTCATGTGGAAGAAAAATTTGAAGCAACCAGGTCGCTACCGATTGATTCGGATTCGTACGCTGAAAGCATAATCAGTCATAAACTATTGAAATATTATATATTGTATACACATACATACATTTTCTACGTCAATATAGCTACTATTGTAAAGTTACGATGAACAAGGGTAAAATAAAATATATTTTGAATGTAGAAGACTGTCTGATTTCTAACAGAATATCCCTCTTTACAGCACTGAGTCAGCTTAAAATTGTGTTAATTTATTTGGATACGACGTTCAGTACCTGTCCTATCACTAACGGCTCCAGGCACGGACACGAGAAGGCATGTGTCTCCCTATTCAGCTAGAAGGTGATGTAGTAAAAGTGTTTGTAATTTTCTCCATTAACATTTTTGTGATTTCTTGGCAAACAAGCAAATCTTTTAGATATTAACTAGAATCTTCTCGGCATCGTAACACACTCCATCAACAGATATCTACACCAGTATCCCTTTTCCCCAGTTATCGTTACATCTAGTTTGTCCATAACAAGAAAAGAGTTTTCTCGCACCATCTGTGACGAAATTCGGCGTCGACGAAATTTGGAAACACATAAATGCCCAACTTAGGCAAACAACCAGTAAAGCAATGTTTCTTTGTATTGGTGCCGTAATCAATATTAAATTAAGACACTAGGGCGTTATTAAGTCGGTCATTTCTGTGTTATCATGTGTTTATTGCTCTGGGCAGCCGACTACCGAGAATTCATGATAGATTTATCGATTATTGAATTAATCTTTAAATGCTCGGTTTTTAAAAAATAGCAACTTCAACTCCCGACAGCCGAGAGTTGGAAGTGTTGTTTATGTTTAATTGAATCCAACGGAAGGGGGACCAATTTTATTATTCCTTGCTCCTTCATCACGGCGAAACACGACATTCCAAGAACAATAGAATAAAATAAAAATTGAGTACTTTTATAGCCGTAAGCTTGAACCGGACTAACTTTTAAACCGGCCTAAACTATTTTGTAAGCGTTAACCCAACGATGCAGTAATTTATATGGCTGCGTTCTGATCTGCGATACACGACAATGTTAAAAAACAACAAATTCATGTTAAAGAAAATGAGTAAATTAGACCACATGGAGCATTGTTTTTCATTCCGATATTTTCTTGCAGTAAAATAGCTTTTCTTCGTCATATGTCTCGTTCCATAGCGTGTGAGAACAATTTTGTCACCATGCAACTGATATGTTTCTGAACTTAGAACTTTAAATTGGTGGATAGTTTATAGTTGGCCGATGATGTACAGCTTTTTGTAGTGACATAATATTTAATGCACAAAAGAAAATAAGTTTGAAGTGGTTGAACAAAAGAGATTATAACTACTAAAGGGAGCAAAGCGCTACTGTCTCCATGTATTCACGGACTGAAACATGGGGTCGCGCTCTAGCATATTGTATCCCATTACTTTGACAGGTTTATACCCGGGCAATATGTGTCAAACTAATGGGCCTAGTATATGTAAGAGCGAGAGGATAAAATTTCAGTGTTAACAGCGACATGCGACCTCTAGTAGCTATAATCTCTTTTGGTTGAACCATCGTTTGTAACTGGTGCCATGATAGTTATTTTAAACTTTGATTAAAAAATTGGTTGAAATATTTCAATTTGAATTCAAAATGAACTGCGAATATCATTCTAATTGAACACGATACCTGTCGACACGGGGGGAGAATATTTATATTCGTTTCAAGCTAATAAAGGTTAGATCACACTCTGCGAATTAAAATTGTACACGTTTTTTCAGAGAAGCATAAATAAAAAGAAAACAAAGGTCAAACAAAAAATTAAACTTTGACAGACTGATCACAAGTGGAGGAAGGAATATGAATGATCCCACTTATTCTCACAGCGATATGTAAAAGAAAAGAATGAAAACATTTCTTATTGCAGTTTTGATTCGAAATTGCAAAAACAACTTTGATCTGAATATGAGATAATCGATTCCATTTATCCAAATGCTCTTCTGTAACTCTTTGATGAGCAATTGGAATCAAGCGTGTAGAGAGAAGGAACAGAAAAATCAAAATACAGGTAAATATAGTTCGACGGTGCTTGTCTTTCCTACCTGTTAAAACTGGCTCATTTATTGCGAGCAAGGAGAGCCATATTGATCCAGAAGAAAGCCGAAGAGAGCATTAAAAATAACGAAGTATGGGCAAGAGGAGCATGTCATATTTTTGTCCTTTTCCGGTAACATGATACTGCCATTTGCATTACTGTGTTCTGATCGGCAGTACACGGCAATGTTAAAAACCGTATAATGAGGTTAATAGAAAATTCACTGTTTATGCCATTTAATAGCCTGACGTATTTATATTTTGTTAAAATAATTTTGGAATCCTCGATTTAGCTTAGACAACTAACAATTCTAATAATTGTTTAAGATTCAAGTGGCAAATACTACGTTCACACAACAAGAAAAAAACGTGTTTTAACGCTATCTCGATGACATTTTTCTTGTTGCCAATTATTATAACATGTTTTAACTCTGTAGTGTGAACATGGTATACAACGTTATTTCACTCTTTTGCTAATAATGGTGCATACTATCGTGAACGTTATAAAGTTGTTTTGTTAGTCTCAAGCCACTCCAAGGATTCAAAAAGCTTCTCTAACATTATATTTAGTAGTCAGACAGTTCAGCCAAATCTGACTATTTCAAATTAAATCAAATGCTTAAGAACAATAATGGAAGCTTACCTTTTTTGGAAACGTTTGTATTAGTTACTGTTCTGAAGCACATGAAAAAGCCAAAAACAATTATTTGTTTGCTTCAGATAATTATGTGGTCATTGGAAAAGAAATCTGACATTTTAGACTGGTGGGGCTTATTATACCATCCTACCCAACTACTCCACTAACCATGAATATAGAATTTGGCAGACCTACTTTGCTGAAAATTAAGTAATTCAAATTATCAGCACGATTACCTAATGAATCCCGAAATACCAAAAGTTCAGTAATTGAGCTGAGTATTTGACAATTCCAAAAGCTGATTTTCAACGAATTAAATCTGTCAAATGGGTTAAAACTAAAATTGCTGAGCTTTCAACATATTGGATTGCTAAAACGTTCAATTCAACGAAATTTTGCGACGTCGTGCGAAAATTGAGAATGCTTCAAATCCCAGTTACTAAATATTAAATTTGAATTTATTACTTCCTATAGTCTGCAATCTGTCTGATAATCAATTGACAGATATAACTTAACAAATTGAACCTGACACTTGATGCAGACAGTGAATCTTCAGGAGGCACCTCGACAAAATGCGGTTCAAACCGTAACTCAAAATTTCCTGGACCAATCGTACTGAATTTTGCACAGTTTTTCTTCTTCACATCATTGCCCAGGTAACTACAAAAGCTTTTTGCAAAATGCTTGCTATTTTTATTTTTTCAATAGCATTTTCATCGTTTTTTAGCAATAATCGGACTTTGGCTTCAAAGTGCTACGAAAAGTTCGAAAATCGACCAAGAGATAAAAGCTCCATTAATTACTTGTGGAATGGTGTTATAAACAACTATGCAAATGTATCAACGATTGGTCCAGCAGATTTTGAGTTATGGTGTACACCGCAAAACCAGTTTTCGACGTGACACCTGACTGAATAGACAATCTTTGCATCGAAAAAAATTAAGGAATCCAATTTTTTTGCCGATAATACTTTACACAACCCCCTTAAGTTCCGACACGATTTAGGCGATTCTTCCGCATTCAACTTTTTGTGTCATTTTTCCAAGTCATTTGTCCAGTCTCAACTTTCACAACTTCTTTCAAACCCTGTGCATTTCTGTTGTATCACTAAGAATTAAACGACAATTTGTTCTACAGTGGAAATGCTAATCGTCCAAGATCTGATGGAAAATTATAAATACTGAAACAATATAAGCAAGTTTCAATATTATTTAAATAACGATCAAAATGAGAATATTTGTAGCAGATTGTTTGCCGTCATAGTGTTACTTAGGTTATATGGCATGGCTTTATTTACAATCTTTTATTTAATCTTAGTTTGGATTCTTTCGAAAGCAGTAAAAATATAAGAAACCATCCTCTTGCTTATTGTGTTCTTTGTGAGAAGAGTAGAAGAAGTAGAAAAGGGTACACATTGTGATTATATATTCTTTTCTTTTCCTCTAGTTAAACTAACTAAAAAATTGTGGGTAAATTAAACAGCTTCACTCATTTTGATAGCCATAAGTAAACCAACAAACGAAAACAATTTTTATTTAATGCAGCTCTGCATCCAATTATAAAATTTCGTTCTTCGGTTAGTTTCAAAATGATTCGACTTCTGCTAACCTGCAATATAACTCTTCGAAATGGCATTTTCAAATGAGCGCGCAACACCTTATGGATAGGACGATAAAGAATATCAAAAAATGACATTTAAAACTCGATTATACCTGTTTTTCGTACGGGATAAAACTTGCTTACTTGCCCTCATATGGTTTGTGTGTAACATGGGCCATAATATTGCACATAAAGGTCAAAAAGTTGATTCAAATTATTGAGATGTATGCTAGAGGAATATGGCGCCCCTTTACACTGTTTTCATTTGGCTTCAGGATGCAGCCATTTCTGCGATGACAGGTACTAACGTCTTAGACCGAACTAAACTCAGGCCTAAAATCAAAGATAGTACCGTGCGGCGGTACCAACTAGCTTCAAGCTTGCCGCTATTAGTGTCTCGAGACATTTGTTGATATATCCATGTAATTGAAGGTTTCGTAATACTCGCATTATTTATCGTGTATGAATTTTGGTATTATTATTAATGACAATTATGTATTGTTTGCTATCTAAGGCACATTTTAAACGGTATAAGCGCTACTGAAATACCTGAAACAATGAACTTTATATGTCGGATGTACAACCGATGACATATGCGCGAATTTTTACGCCAATAAAAACGAAAGGAAACTAATTTGTCATCTTTTGCGTCAATAATCGAGCTACAATATTTTTATACTTACGAAGAAATTTGGTTAACGTGACAGTAATATAGCGCATTTAATACTCCAAAGCATATGCAAGTACTCAGTACAATAATAACAATTAATATAATTTATTGATGATTTAATGGACTAAAAGTAAACCAATGAATATAACAATAAAACATTTGTTATTCGTACTGTTATGACTGCCGAACCCTGATGTGCTTTTGAATTATTCTTGCGAAGACCCTCACCCTCATACATAATTCAGAAGTCATCGTTCACTCAGACAAGACCATGCGTATTCCCCACGCGCAGGGGATTACTTTCCTAGTTGGTCGAATAAACACTAAACAAACGAAGAAATGAGTTTGCTCAGTCTAAAGATGTCAGCTCGATTGGCATCAACCGGCGGATACGTGTTCCCTTGCAATTCAGAATATAACGAAACTAATATTGCTTAATTTTTGAATTAAAATAAGATCGGAAAAAATTAGTTGCATGACAGGGGTGGTTCATTTTCAAAGATATCACCGCCGATGAATCACTTTATAAAAATAAGTGATAAGGGACGCGGGCGAAAACAACTGACCACCGCCCCATTATTTGAATCCCACGATTTGCGAAGAAACAAACGTCCACTGTGTTAGAGATTCGCGTAGCGCAGCAAGGGCAAGACCCACCTAGTAAACCACTGCCATCAATAGAATTATGTGTGCAAGTTACAGCAATTCTGACAGGTAGCCAGAAATTTGGCTGGGGGGAGGATGTATGATGAAAATCATTGATTCTTCGAAAGTGCTGTAAGTGTGATAAAGTAGTGAAAGTTCCGGAACCAAAACTAGTCTAACGGATGCCTTTTATAATTTCGTTTGTAATATGTCAATGAAATTAAAGAATGCAAACACAAAGTGCTCTTTTTAAATGAAATAAACGTTCAAAAACTTTTCAATGGTCAAGATCGCCTAAACAAGTTCGAAGGTCTAACAACCTGGAAGAGGCTTTCCAACGTAAAAGGCGCAAATTTTGATACAATAATGTTGGAAATCTCCTAGAAGTAATTATGGAGAAGTAACTCTTCAAAAACAGTAAGAGACATGGTGTCTTCAGCAAAGATTTTGATACTGTCATTTTGAAAAGCTATATTGAAAATATTAAGGCTACATAAATGCAATATATCGAGATATAAAACGATATTTAAGAAATTTTCTTAAAGCCAGTTTTTTCAATAAAATTTTATTGTAAGCTTCAGAGACTATTTTGAATGGAATGTAAATTTTATTGTTTCTACACAGCAGAAAAGATTTATCAATTACTTTAAAATCAGAATAATTTCTTTTAGAGGTTTTTAGAGGTTTCGATATTCTGAATATACGGAGTATTCATGTCTTCAACAAAATTAGTTATAGAAGGTGTTCAGCAAAGTTTTTCATTTTCGATTTGATTATAGAGGCTTTAACCTTAGGCCCTTTTTTCAGGTTAGAAAAATTTCTATTCTTATGTGCGGGGGTTGGGAGTCGAACCCAGGTGAGCTGCGAACAAGGCAGCCGGCTTACCAACTACGATTTGCCCGCACCATTCAACAACGTTGTTTGAAATAGCATTTTCGAAAACTTTACTGAAGAATATATCTCGAACTAAATTATTTTGCCGCCAAATTATTTCATTATGAGAGATGCTGCCTTACGTTGGTAACATCGTTACGTTCCATGAATTGTCCCTTATGAGTTGAATATATGGAAGCTGTCAAGTTGACCCCGGGCTGGTATTTCCGCAAAAATTCTCAACATTGGCAAACATCCAGCAAGGCAATATTTCTTTATTCCGATACGGAAATTAATATTACATTCAGACACTTGGGGGTCATTTAGTCGTCTATTTCATTCTTTTTCACACGGAAAACCAAAAAATTGGTTGATTCCTTGATTGTATCTTGTTGATATTTGGGCGAACTGACTTTTTGTTGAAAACAATAATCTAGCGCTATTGTTTTGATGCTGTCAGTCTCAGTTTGAGTACGAACGTTTCAGCCTCGGCATAAAACTTAAAAGATAAAGCTCAGTTTTGTAACATTTGTTTCAGCATGGACACCATCACTATTTGGATACTAATATCTCTTTTATGGATTTAGGTCTTATTACCAAACAATTCGGAATTAACGGAAATTTAGTTCTATTGCTATATAGTTTATGCATTGTAATAGTAAATTATCGAAAAAGGCGTAACATGATGCATGAGTCAGTCTATTCTGGGCAAAGCCGTCAATAGCGAGCACCTAGCGACTCAACTAAATACTACGAGATTATAAATAGAAGTACCGCGTATCTGCTTGAGTCATTATTCATCATTTCTCGTCTTTGGCACGCATTTTAGACGTTTTCGCAACTATATTCTCTCGCGCATTCGTTTTGTTCACGCAGTCGTTGAAAAAGTACAATTAGTGTCTGGTGTGCTAGCTGAATGGATCGAAGTCGCTAAACAAAAGAACATGGGACATGACCACCCCAGCGAAGAAGCAGACGTCATGACAAAGAAGTGCCGCCAGCAGCCGGATTCAAACGATGCAGATAATCGCCTCCTGCAGTTCAACCAAAATGCGGCTCTTCCAGTGGAGGACGGTAGTGGCGAAGTAGTCCCACGATTGTGTTTTTACTCCAGTGAAAGATATCGCCAAGCTCAGGGCTGAATTCAGCAAGCAGGGCAACAAGCCGCTCTTCAAGTACATAAAAATTGTAACATTTCTCAAGGAAAGTGGTGTGGAATTTTCACCCACGATATACCGTCGGCAAAGCCATGGCAGCTGTCAAGGCAGAGCTGGAACAACCTAGATTGCAGCCGATTGCAGTATACTCGATGAGTCAAGGGGCCGATAAGAACAAAAATAACAGCTACTTGGACCAGCTGTTTTTGGTTCATTTAGCCCAGGGAACCACTACTATCGCCGCCATAAAAGGAATTCGGGTTTTGTTCCGCGTTATTATCTCGTGGGAACCGTATCGACCCCAACACCGTGAAGTGACCCAGTGCATTAACTGCCTAGGATTTGGACACGACATGAACATTTTCCACACACGCATGCGCAGAGAGTCATGCTACCGAATCGTGTGGTCTAAGCGATGACTGTGAATCGAAATGTGCCAACTGTGGAGAGAATCATCGCTCATCCAACAGCACCTGTAAGAAACGAGTCGCAAAATACAACGGTGAACAATTGCCGAGTTGTCCCGAGCTAGAAACCACTCCCCCTTCACAATCAACTAGTCGCCAACGCACAGGCTCGTTTCTCAGCTTAGCTTCGCCTCACTGCTGCAGCTGCCTCCGGATTGTCGTTTGCCAGCACGTTGTCTGGTAATCCAGAAAACGAATCTCCTTTCACAGCGGAAGAACTTGTCACGCTGGTGTTCGAGGTTATCGCCATTCTTCGTATATGTAGGACTAGGCATAAACAACTATTAGCTGCCGTATTAGAGTGGCCCAAGGTTGTATGAAAAAAGTGCAAAGTTTGGGATTTCAAACCTTACCCCCCAAAATGAAAGTTTGGGTCCCCAACAAGCTTTCCTGAAAATTTCAGCTCATTTGGTTCACTGCAAGGGGTTCCGCAAACTGCTCAAAGTTTGTATGGAAAAAAGAGACCAAATGTATGGAGAAATGCATCAGTTTCACATTTTCAGCTCTAGGTGGCGCCGTAATCGATGAAAGTCTTTCGTGTGAAAAAATAAGAATCTTCATGTAACAATGAATGGACTCGTGAAAACCAGAGGTCAATCTGATGACAGCAGACAAAGTTATAAGCGCGCAAAGTTGAGGGTGTCATGTGCTGCAGTTGGGGTGGCTCTGTCGAAAGTGCAAAAAAACCCTTGCTTATGAACGCACGAATTACATGAGGTAGAAACACTCGATTACATGGACTACAACTTCTAATAACTCAAAATGCGGGCTATTTGGAAGAGTGGTATCTTCGGCAAACTGGACAAGTATGTCAAGGGCTTTCCGGTAAAAACATGAATAATTCAGAATTCTCTCACTAGGTGGTGCTAGGACGACTGAAAATGCCCTATACTTTTTTTAAATAATGCTATAGCTCGTGATCGGGAACACTTGGCTGACCGTAGTCTTCTGCAAAGTAGATCATAAGGTCAAGAGCTTTTCGACAGAAAACAGTTTAATTCAAAATTCTTCCTCTGGGCGGAGTTAGAGTGCCTGGAAAATTCTAACACTATTTCAATTTATATTAGGCCATATCTCGTGATGGGAATCATTTAATGGGACGGAGTGTTCGGCGCAGTAGTACAATTTCTAATGGTGAACATAATTCTCGTACTAATCGACATTTTTTTTCTTTTTGGCTTATTCTCTCTCAAGTGAAAAGATCAGGTGGAGATGTAGAGTGGTTTATTTATTTATTTGTGGAGATGTAGAGTGGAATATTTTTATTAAATTCAAATCCGCGTGGTCAGCGCTGGACCAGTCGTTTCACGAAAATATGGTAGACGACAGCATTGTAGCAGAGCTTGGCGATGAAAAAACGAAATAATAAGATTTTTAAAAGAGTAGTCAGCGATCAAGCAGCAGCGAAATGACTACAAAGAATTGCTTGATATCGCTTTAGCATTCCTTAGCGACAAAAAAAAATTTTTCTCTACCTGAAGCGCACAGCCGTGCCAGATGGATGGCAAAAGCAATCTATTGCCTAAAAATATGACTCTTTAGAGATCAATTTAAAATGAACCATCATGAGAGAGATTGTATCCCACTTATATGTTTGTTTATTTTGCGTATTTATATTTTTTCGTGGTTTAACGCCCCTTACTCCCTATCAGCGGCTCGAACTGATATTAACTTGGGCAAGAGGTTACTTACTTTAAAGGATGTTTATTCGGATCATACAAACAATATATACCAAACCGCTGCCTCGCGGTTAGCGAAATATTTGTTTTATTTAAGTGAAGAACTAGTAACAATGGCACTTTACGATCCAGAAGTATCTATCGAAGAGAAGCATAAAATGGTATCAAATTTAAAATTACGTAAAAATGAGGACACACGTACGATAAAATTGGATATTTCTTCTATAGACGAGTTGAAGTCATACGAGTTGTCAAGCTGCGTTTCTCAAAACTCAATGAATGTTTTCGAAATTACCCGAATATCCGCGAATTTCCTTCAAGAAGATCCGAAAAAATGGGATCAATTAGCAGATTTTTTAGAAGGCAGGAAAAAATTAAAGCATTACTAGTAGTGAACGATTGCGCGGAACGAGGTATTAACGTGATCCAGGAGTATTGTGGAAAATTGACGAAAAATGAAGATCAACTGCAATTCCGGAGACCACACGAACTAAAATCAAGGAAGGTTTTGTAGCACAATAAAATTAATAAATGTAAAATAGATGTGTTTTTTTAAATTCTGGTGACAATTTTGAAATGTTTAGAAAAAAACCACTCTACATCTCCACCTGATCTTTTCACTTGAGAGAATAAGCCAAAAAGAAAAAAAATATCGATTAGTACGAGAATTATGTTCACCATTAGAAATTGTACTACTGCGCCGAACACTCCGTCCCATTAAATGATTCCCATCACGAGATATGGCCTAATATAAATTGAAAGAGTGTTAGAATTTTCCAGGCACTCTAACTCCGCCCAGAGGAAGAATTTTGAATTAAACTGTTTTCTGTCGAAAAGCCCTTGACCTTATGATCTACTTTGCAGAAGACTACGGTCAGCCAAGTGTTCCCGATCACGAGCTATAGCATTATTTAAAAAAAAGTATAGGGCATTTTCAGTCGTCCTAGCGCCACCTAGTGAGAGAATTCTGAATTATTTATGTTTTTACCGGAAAGCTCTTGACATACTTGTCCAGTTTGCCGAAGATACCACTCTTCCAAATAGCCCGCATTTTGAGTTATTAGAAGTTGTAATCCATGTAATCGAGTGTTTCTACCTCATGTAATTCGTGCGTTCATAAGCAAGGGTTTTTTTGCACTTTCGACAGAGCCACCCCAACTGCAGCACATGACACCCTCAACTTTGCGCGCTTATAACTTTGTCTGCTGTCATCAGATTGACCTCTGGTTTTCACGAGTCCATTCATTGTTACATGAAGATTCTTATTTTTTCACACGAAAGACTTTCATCGATTACGGCGCCACCTAGAGCTGAAAATGTGAAACTGATGCATTTCTCCATACATTTGGTCTCTTTTTTCCATACAAACTTTGAGCAGTTTGCGGAACCCCTTGCAGTGAACCAAATGAGCTGAAATTTTCAGGAAAGCTTGTTGGGGACCCAAACTTTCATTTTGGAGGGTAAGGTTTTGATTTCGAGATTTATGCCATTTTGGGCCAGTCTACTGCCGTATCCCTAAAAAGTTAACAGGGGCCTTGAATACATAAATAGCGCCGACTGGAACGCTCACTGAGGAACAAGCACCATGAACTTCTGGAATTTATCAAAGCCAAGGTCCTCAACATAACAGTTATCACAGAAACTCATCTAAGGCCGGAAGTAAACATTAGTTTGCCTGACTTCTGACTTTTAAGACTCGATAGAAGAAATTCTGGACGAGGTGACACAGAGAACAGACGGCCATCTTCAGCATTCAACTTGTGTAAAAATCTCTAACGGTTTTGAAGGTACTGGGATATCCAAATCAGGAGCGCTACTGTCGTCATGTTTTTTGTGGCTGAATTCGACTGAATTGACAGCGGTTATTCCTCTACCCAGTCAAACTAGTCCGGAACCGGTTCGGACTTCCAGTATGAATTCCAGCTCAAAGGCATCAACCGATAGAGTCGGAATCGGTTCTTTTCTTTGAGCAAGATTCCATACTGAATTCATTCAGGAACCGATTCCGAAATGAATTTGACCGATAGTTGGGATAAGTTGGTTTGGCGGCGCTAGTGTTTATCGTATATTGATTCAAATGTTTACACACGTTTTCTAAATATTTTTGTTCGATCATGGATTCGATCGGAGTCGAGGTTAGTATTTCACTTGGCCCCAAAGTCCTTATATAAGAAGGTCCTAGCATGCGTCAAAACGGAAACTGCCTCTGTGCTGGTATGTATAACAGTTTCTAAGGGCGAATGGTAGCGTCTACGTCATCAATACTACGTTTTATAGGCTGTCTCTGTTCACTACCACTAACAGTTTTGACGCATGCTAGGACCTTGTTTAGAGGGACTTTGACTTGGCCCTATCGTCATAATTGCGGTCTACTATCCCAAACAAACTAACATCCAGGTACCATCCGGCTCTATTACAAAACGATTTGGCTAAACTAGCATGGTGTCATGCTTAATTCGTCATCGCTGGAGACCTCAATACTCGGCACGAGATGTGGGGCAATAGATTTATAAGCCGGTCAATACAACATCGCCGTATCCATGCAATGGGATTCAGGAGTACATTCTACCCTAGACATCTTCATCGCCAGTGAGAATTCTCAGGTTGTCTTCAGTGAGCTACCATCGGACTATTTTCTGGTAAAGCTGACGCTGGCTGCCACAGCCAAAACATATCAACATCAGAATGGGCGAAACTACCATTGAGCCAACTTGGAGGCATTTCAGTGAGTTGTCGACCAGCACATCAACGTCGATCTATCACTGGATTTCGTGATGGAAATCGACACGGCGCTTCAATCCATCCAACGAGCGATCGTCGTTGCCCGAGATAGGGCGGTACCCGTACTGCGAAACAAGGTTAGCGACTTTCCCGAAATTGATAAAATCGCGAAAAAAGATTATCCATCTCTGGAACATTTATTAAAGACACTATCAGAGAACTGGCATCCGGGCGGGATAAATTTATAATGTACAGTTCTCTATCTAGGGTTGTCCTAGCGAGAATTCTCGACCTCCGTAACAGGGTTTTTCAAAAAAAAAACTTCCGCAAATCCCTCCTCATTTAAAAACGTTCTGAACTCTGACAAAGGTTCTTAAGAAATTTAGCTTGAGAAAACGATTTTTCTCGAAGTTACGTTTCGGCCGTTTTTGGTGGCCTTTTTTAAGAGGCACTAAAATGAATGTTTACAATGAGTGAAAAGGTAAAAAGTACGATACAGAAATACGATGCTGTGACTTTAATCATGTCGTTTTTGTCGTAATTGCTGATAGCCAACGGTGGGAGGTTGGATGATTTTGCAATGGCCTGAATGGATGACGATTTTGTGCGGAAACATTCATCTAAAAATAACCGTTGGTATGGAGCTTTAAGAGTTCACTAAGTTTAACGTTTGGTTGAAGATTGTAACCCATCGATTGCAATTGTGAGTCAAAAGTACTGTCATCGCTGGTTTCAGTGTTTCTTTTTCGTTAAGTACTGGTCGTTTTCAGTGTGTGTAGGGTGCCTGCGTAGGTAATATTCAGGGAAAAAACAAATAAATGAAGTTAATGCTTTAAACAGTTTTTTACAGTCAAGGTCAAGGTATGATTTCGAAACTGTTAACTTTAGAGATTAGGTATCTTCTAAGCAGCTTTAGAGCATAGTAGAGCGCATTGTTTAAAAAGTAGTCAAGCTAACGGTGATATGTACCTATTTTATTAATATTATATATTAATCAACATCTCGGTATATTGTATACATAAAGCTTTCATGTCTTCAACAAAGTTCTTTCTGATACCATTTTCAATAACTTTGCTAAATGTACTAAGTCCTTAACTAAAGTTTTTGAACAGTTAATTAATAGTTCATTATTTTTTCTAGGGAGATTGATCACCAAGGTTGAAGGTTTCGGTATGATGTATGATTGAAAGAGAAAGATTGGTTTCGGGTCGGATCAATTTGTTGACTTATTGGAATATATAAATTCATAGCTAAGTTTTTTGAATTGTTTGAAACTATGTGTGCATGTAGTTAGAATTATTCATCTTTTCACAACAGCTCATCACTGGACACCGGTTTTGGGTCGGGTAAATTTATTGATCATGTCATGCTGGTATCAATTACTCTTAGCTCGAGTCTGGAGCCTACAAGTAGATATTTGATAGTATTCAGTTAATATTTCATTAGGGTCCATTAATTGCAACAGACTTTGAAATCGATTCTGAGGACGCTGTTAGAATGAATATTCACATCGTTTTGTTCGCATGTGGAAATATACCTTATTTTAATGATCTTCGTTAACCCAATCTGTCCAGAAGGAGAAGAAATTTCCATGCGTTTTCTTTATAAGAAAGATAACAAAAGAAGAGAAATTTCGGCACACCGGCCTGGCTTTAATTTTAATTTTAAGAGAAACGATCAATCAGTAATGGTCTTGCAATGGCACCTTATCAGTGATGTTTTATTGGTTGGTTCTTTTTCCTTTTTTCGACCATCAAGGTCAAAAAGCTGCCGAATTATCAGCTATCTAGAACTCTATTGTCGGTCGATATTCGTTTACAATTCAATATACTTTTCTTTCGGCGGTTACTTTGAAGCGAAACAAAATAGGTGCATCCCAACACGGATAATAATTCGCTTTCACAAACAAAAATAACTCCGTGCACAGAGAAAACCTACGAAACTTTGAAAATCTCACTGGCGTACACCTGGTTGGCAGTTCAATCGTGGCCCTTTTTACAGTAACATTGTCAATAACGTAAATAAATGGAATAAACGATCGCAGTGAACATTTGTTTACGTTTTCTCTTCATGCTTTTTCCCGTCCTGCCAAATAAGCACTAAGCTTAAAAATATTGATATTCTGTCGAGAGTATTGGGCTCAGCTACGATTTGTATCGTGTTAAAAGAAGTATAAGTTGTGTTTTACATTATTCTGTAATCAATGTAATGTAATCCTTAATTGCATTTTTGGTATTTAATACATGTGTGCTGCTGCCGGTAAACACTACAAATTCATTCCACAAAGCAAAGGCAAGTGGTTTCAAGTTCACTCATAGCAGTGAAACAGTGCTCTCTTCATTCCATTCGGTTTATCTTATCAATTGTTAATATTCGTAACAATCGTAGTCATTTTTTTTTGAAATACAACACTGTGACACAAGCTTACCAGTTGCTTGCGGCTACGGTTGTGGAATAGAAGTGAAACCGTCTCGTTCTCTGCGCTTATCATGGATACAACAGTCAGTGACGTACCGGTACTGGAATCTTGCATTCCATTACCAATCGAAACAGATCAGCTGCTGGAGGTTGTGGAGAAGGCAAAAGATTGGGCTATCATGCATGGTGCGGCCATGCGGTCCAAAGCAGATTTCAATCCAGATGCCTTGCAGGTACGAGGTCAATCGGAAGCAGAACGATGACAGTCGAAAGTTTGTTTTGGCTGCAATAGTTATATAACCACAGGCATAGCGACTACTGTGGGCTAAGGAGGGGATGATTGTGGAACTAATGGCATTTTCGTTCTTGACATTGCACTACACAGGTGTGGTTGGTGTCATTTTCCTTTTTGAATGTGATAAACTCATTCAATCTAGGATGTAATCAGTCCACTACTTTATTATGGCTTGACAATTTTTTTTAGATTTAGATATAGTTTACAAACAAGGAAATCATTTTAAATTTGTCCAGTACGATTTAATATAAGTTTTATTCGAACACGTTAGTCTGAACTCTATAGTCTATAGTTGAAGAGTTCGCGCACATTTTTTGTTTATTGGGGAAACAAGTAAACGGATCTACGGGTTTGCTGTAATGTCCTAGGATGCAACCAACTAAAGTCCGTTCATAAGATTTTAGTCGCCACAAACATTCGAGCAATTGGTACGAAAATCGTTTTTCTAAGATGTGCGGTATGCCGGGCGAGATCCATTGCAGTCATTACAAAATGCTACAGCCCATAGCCCTTAGTCGCCAAGCAAAGATAGCACTGTCATCATTACACATACACTTACAACGATAATGAACCAATCTTCGCTCTATGTCATTTTAGTTTGCGCCGTTCATTCTGACGCCAAGTTCGTTCCCGCGGAAAGAGTTCGAAAAAGCAGTCGAACTGCAAGTAACTCTCAACGAACTGATGCACGCCGTTTCGCATGATTTCGATTTCCTGAGAGAAACCCTTCAGGGTACTATAAAGGTCGATCCATTCACACGCTCGTTGTTTGAAATCTTCGAAATGGTATTGAATGAAGGAATCTCCCAGGTATTTATGAATTTATTTTATTGCTTTTATCTAAAATCAATACATAGAGAACATCCACACACGAAGCATATACCCAATATTCACTGCATTAGACAACATATGACATAATTCATAACAAAAATAATAGATAAAAAAGCAAATGTAACCCAGCATTCCTTTGTAAATCACGAAATGAAAATTTTTAATTTCACCCCTCAAATCCTAAGCCAATTTCGCTGGGCCTTTTACGATCCGATTTGATGCTGGAAACGAGATGCGAGAACGAGTGCAAGGTACAGTGCAAACGAGCGAAAGCGTACTGCTGTTGGAAGCAGGTGGAAATCAATTCCATCGCATCGGGCTTCGGGCATTTGGGCCCCGCGAGCAAGTCTCTGCAAAGGTTTTTAAGCCTGTTTACTATCATTCTTTATACAGTCTCCTCTCCTTTTCCCACCCCCTGTACTTGAGAGTGTCTCTTCGATAGAATTGGAGCTGGATGTCACATTTTTCCTATCATTTTCCTCATTCGTTTCATACAATGACCGCACAGCTGTGAATCAAATTTCATATCCATTATACACTTTATCACTATCTACCTACTATCCAGTTTTTAATCAAATTCTTTAGTTACTATTAATTGTTACACAATTTCACAACATTGCTACACACTACGAGATAAACGCTTTTCCGACTAGTGGTTGCGATGATTCATACTTGTGGGGGAAATTGTCATATCACAGTAACATTTTAATCTAAACAATCATTTGCTCGCATGCATCTTATTTAGTAATTCTGTTCCGTACCTGTATCCAAACCTGCTATAAAATCATAATGACCGTCAGTACCGGACTATTAATAATGCAGAGTGACGAAACAAGTACTGGGCAGAGTGGCATTTCTCTCATTCATGATCATTTTTAAATCTAACATGTAGTAAAAAGACCAGGTGAATATTTTCAGGCAGATTTCGTGTAAATGATTGGTTTATAACTTACTGTATTTGTTTTTGTTTCGAAAAAAATTGAAAGAAAATAAATGTTTGTGAAATTGATTCTCTCAAAATGTTACCAGTATTGTTTGCGATTCATCCGTACAACAGCATGCGGCTTTTTATTGTACTTTATTTTAGATGTTTGTTCAAAATTTAAATTGCATGAAAAGAGCATTAATAGAATACGTTGCACATTATCATTGATACTATTCTTATATAGTTGATAAAACGCAAGTCAGGGAAGAACGACCATGTCTCAAAAACAAATGTCCAACAATGCCAGTAGGCGCTAAAAACCGATTTTGCATCGGTTGTATCAATATTAGTCTATACAACAACAGTCTCGCACGTATTGTTGTGTCATTCACATCGAACAGTTTTTGAAGCAATATTTGCGTTGGGGAACTGGTGGTAAGCCCGATAATTCACAACTTTTCCCAGATATCAAATTTTAAATCATGCAATAGAGACAGGATATTATTAATACGATTCTTTTTAGCATTTCGAGACACATCGACGTAATATAGATTCATTAAACCAAATACAAATTATATATATAAACATATTTGTATTTGATTAAACGTCAACAAAATAAACAAAACATGCATAGTAAAGTTGATGCGCACTTGGGTGTTATTTTTAGTTGATGCATTTTAATTTTCAAATCAAATCTGTCTGGATGACACGCACGCCCTAGATACGAACTATGTGTGAACCGAGTTTTCATTAAAACCTAGTAATATGTTCACATTAGCGCTGATATCAAGTGATGTACGAATTACTGTAAAATCCGGAGAATTACGAACCATATCACTTGATATCCCATACAACATAACGTCATCTCATATCATAATTCTTGCGTGATCCGGTATATTGTGAACGAAATCTAGTCAAATTGTCAAAAGTAGTGACTAGCAACACGGATAACGGCATTGAACTCATAACACAAATGAGTTCTACAAGTTGACGACACGGATTCACTCATGATGAATGAAGTTGTTTGACAATTCTTGAGCGTTTTTTCAAAACGTCATATCTGCAATGAGTTACTCTGTTTTCTTTCTCTTTCGATTTTTACGGCGTCACTATAACACTTTTCACTTATTTTACAGTACAGATCGAAGGACGGTGGTTTTAACTATCATATTATGCAAAGAGTTGAGGGATAAATTTAAAAATGACCGAATTATTAACAGAAGAGAAAGTAAACAAAGAGAGTAACTCATTGCAGATATGACGTTTTGAAAAAACGCTCAAGAATTTTCGGTTACTTTGTCAGTTGCGTGAGTGCGACTGCTCATCTGTTACATTCGAACTCACGTAACTCCCATATAAACAAACCACCGAGAAGTGTCAAAGGAAGTCCATCCGTCTCAGTTTGTGGGGTTATGTCTGTTGGTGTAAAACCTAATAATTTATTAATGTCATGCAGGAAATCCATTGGGACGCGGCAAGCGTTGCGAATAAACAAAAACAGTCATCTCAAAATCAAGTCATAGAAAGATTCATCGGAATTTGTTCGCACAATTAAGCTGTTTCATTCTTGGTTTCAGTACTAGGGCTATTGATGACAGAATCGTCCTGAACTTGTGAGTAATTTCCGGCGCAGAAGTGTATTCTTCTAGATCTCAGTGTGTTGCATTGCAGTCTGCCAATCGGGATGGTATTGATGTTTATCGGTTGACCGCAAGTTAAACATATAGGGTAAACGAGCCCTTATTCATCTCATTAGTCAGGATATCACACTATTTCGTTGATAACTCGGCCTACTGTAACTGGATTGCACTTAAATAGGTTTCAACATCTTTGCTTCGTTCCTAAGAAGTAATACATTGAAGAATCTGACCTGGAAAATGTAAAATACTCACGTTTGAGTGAAATGAAAAGTCGAGTACAACGCACCCTTATTCATCCTACCATTTAAGCTAATGCGTTGAACGGAGATAGCAGACACTGCTCTAACTAATGTGTTCAAATGGGTGGGATGAATAGAGGTGCTAAGATGAATTAGGGAGCTGTTACCCTATTAGGTTTGTTCCAGTACCAGGATAAACTGGAAGTACTCCTGAGACAATCGTTCCTGTACTGTCTTTTTCTTTTTTTTTTCTTTTCTGGTAGGAAACCGGAGTAAAAAGGAACAAATATTTTTTGGTCCAGTTTACTCCGGAGTGACTTCCGTTTACTGGAACAAAGCTATTTTTATGCATCTGACTCGAACGTCAGCAGGGCTATAGTCACCTTTTCCAATTAGCCCGATGATTATGAAAGTATATACGAAAAATACTGCACTTTTACACGTTGAAACATTTTCAGATTTTGACTGTGGTTTGACACGATCAATCGACTGTTACTAATGACGGCGTTGACGCCATCGTGTGTTCCGGTAGACAATCTAGGGGAACAGAGAATAGTAGTGGTGGTCGTCACATCCAGCATGTCAAACTTCGGTCAAATATTAGACTTTTACATTGACGGGAAGCGGAGTAAAACGGGCATTGAAAACTGGCGCGAAGAAATAGGTCGAAATCTTAAAATCTCTTTAACTCTGGGTTAACTTGATGACAAAGGCTTCGAGTAGACTACTCTTCCTTAATTTGGTTAAGCAGCTGCCTAAGCGTTTAAATCGCCGGCTATGACGACTAGTCTCCGCGCTTTTGTCATCTTATCGAGCATTTATATACATCGATCGAACGTCCGTGACCGTGGAGGTGCGCAGCAGCTGCAGAGGAAGACTCCACTGATTTTGGCGATTTTGGGTCGCCCAAATCGCCGCTGATTTTGCATTTATAGCTAATATTTACTTATTTATTTTATTTTTCATCTAACCTATGTTGGTCTACATGAAGTGTTTCTAGAATGGGAAAAGCCCATTTTAGGATATACTTCAGAAGCAATCCTCAAATGGGCGTAAAAACCCATCATCTTTTTCAAATTTTTCACACCTGATTACAATGATTTTACACTACAATTAAACATAATCACATAGTACACAGTATTGCAAGAACAGTTATCCAGTTTCCATAACTGGTCGGGATACGGAACGGCTCCGAGTTGAAAGCTACATCGCACGTAGATTCCGCTACAGGTTGCCGTAGCAAGTGTTTTGCTGCGTCGCAGTGTTTGAGGTTGATTTCCGTTACCGCCACTGTAACTTCGTTGCAAACGCCTGTTTGAAGACCTCCTGTAATGTACTTGTTACCTTCTTCGTTTGCACATATCAGACATTTTGGAGCCTGTCGGCAGTCTTTTGCCTTGTGGCCTTCTTCCCCGCACCCTCTGCATAATTTTTCGCTCAGAGACATTCAGTGGACATACCGACCAGCGAACTTTGATCTTCCCGGTTAGTATTTTTGTTAGTGCCTTGTTTGCTGCTTCGACTGGAAGCTTAAATGAAGCTGCTTGCATAACGAAATGTCCCTTCCTCATTCGACTCGTCATGTGCACTTCTTCAAGCTCGCACTGTTATTGCAAAGTGTTTATTAGCTCTTCTTCCGAGAATACTTCATTCAGGTCCTTACATCGGATAGTTGCCTCCGGACGCTATGGGAACGTTGTTTACTTCCATCGCGTCACCCATGGCATCCTCGGATGTTTTTACCCACGTTAATGGCTGCTTCGTTCGCTACGCGTAGCACGGTGCCCGAAGCCTCCTTCTTGTGTCTTGTGACTTCCTGATCTCAAATCAGCTGCTGAAGCTTTTGGTCTTTCTGAGGCAGAGAAGGTCATGAATTTCGTTCCCTGGCGTTTGTCTTTCGCCTCGTAAATTTTCCTCACTTTTGGTGGTGCCACTGTTTGCTTTATTTTCAAGGACTTCTTGGCCATCGACGACTCCTTTTTGGTTAACTCCGCTTTCTGCTAAACGTTCCTTGACGGCCAAACTGAGGTTTTCTTGTATCTTCAGAACCTGTGTCTTGATGTCCTTGTTCACATTATTTTGTTTGTCGACAAAGTTGTGCAGTTCGTCACGTAGGAGTTTACTCATTATGGGTGCATAGCGTAGTTTGTTTAGTAGTAGTTCCGCGAGTTTTCTATTTTATGACCCTGTAGGGGCGAATTGGTCTTTCGGCCCGCATCATCACCATAAAAACAGCGTTAAGAATACCCAGTCACAAGCTTCTATAAGTTTATGGCGGATGCTACTTCTCCATATTGGGACATGCATTTTGCAATTAGCTCAGGACGGGTACACGGTGATAGGTCATGTAGCCCTACATCTATACAGTCCTTTTCTTTATACACTGGAATCTTAAATTCAACGTTGTCACTTTCAATCACGTGTTTTAAGTTTATAACTGGTGGGATCGTTACTCCCAGCACTTATGGCACCCCTCGAAACTTCTCAGGGAAGGCTTACGATCGCGAGCTATTGCCAAGAAAACCCTTGCTTGACCTTCAAGTAAAACCCACTTTATTCCGGACATTGATGTCACTTTTTTGATTCGTTGTGCACTTTTCCACCCTCTTTCTTAGGCTGCTCCTACTTCGGATTCCACTGATAGCGCTACACTTGGTGATGGTGATGATGCCGGATACGATGACGAGGGTATCCGTGGATATTCACGGTTTGCTCGTAGCTTGCAGGGCGGCCACGTGCTTTTGGGTCCCTGTTAACGACGTCTCGTTCATACGTCTCCCAACCTTTGAACGGAACGGATCGTTATATTTCACAGTGGTGTTCGGTGTGTAAATTTTAGTGAGTCAAGGTCATCCTTTGTTCGTTCGTTAGCTGCCGTTCTGCTGGTGCTGACAGTAAATCCAGTACATTGTTTTCGCTGGTGCGGAACAATCGACGTTGTTTGCAGATAAGTTTTGCTTTATTTTTTTTCCCTCGTTTGCTTTCTTTCCTTTTCCCTACTTTTACTCTACCTTGTATTCAAATAATAAGACACATTCCCGTTTATATAACGCTCTGCCCTCGTGCTTAAATGGCCGAGGGCGAAATACCATCTGATGTAATCATGGAAGTCCCTGATCCCCCTAATACTCGCATTGCTCCCCGTATAAAGCAGTACCCAGAAGGTTCCTCTGGGCCATGGGTGGTATATTTTCGGACCGGAGAGAAACCGGTTAATATATTAAAACTTTCTCGAGATCTGACTGCTAATTACCCGGCTGTAGCTCAGATAACACGTGTTCGGGCAAACAAGATACGTGTTCTAGTGAATGATCTCGGCCAGGCAAACGCGATTGCTTGCTGTGAGCGCTTTACACGGGAATTTAAAGCGTACGTGCCTTGTGTGGCCTGTGAAATCGATGGGGTAGTGTCCGAAACGGGCCTGAAATGCGAAGAACTGTTGGAGCACGGGGTTGGCTGCTTTAAGGACCCCTCTCTTGAACAGATTAAGATCTTAGAATGCAAACAATTGTATACCGCAAACACCGAGGGAGGTAAGACTACCTACTCTCTATCAGGCTCGCTTCGGGTGACATTCGCCGGGTCCTCTCTTCCCAACTACATCCTCCTTGACAGGGTTCGCCTACCAGTTCGCCTGTTTGTACCGCGGGTCATGAGCTGCAGCAATTGCAAGCAGTTGGGCCACGCAGCCACATATTGTGGAAATAAGAAACGATGCAGCAAATGCGAAGGAGAGCATGAGGATGACTCTTGCGACAAAGAAACTGAAAAGTGTATTTGCTGCGGGGGCCCTTCACATGCTCTTAAATCATGCCCTGCGTACAAGCAGCGCGGGGATAAAATTAAGCGCTCCCTTAAGGAACGTTCAAGGCGTTCTTATGCAGAAATGCTAAAGAATGCTTCGCCATCTGTCCTGTCCGAAAATCCCTATGCTGGTTTGGCTAACGTTGAGCAAGAATCTGACGACCCACGAGAGGGAACATCTTTGGTTAACCCAGGGGAATCCAGGAAGAGGAGAAATCCAGCCTCCCCTACATTGCCCCGTAAGGGTGCCAAGGTGTCGTCCACTCAGAGTGCGCCATCTACAACCAATAAATCCAACGGAAGTGATGCACAAAAGCCGAAGCAATTTGCTCCAGGACTTGGAAATATTAATTCTAACAAGGAGTACCCACCACTTCCAGGGACACCAAAAACCCCAAGTGTCCCCTTTTTTCAAACAGATACTCAGTCCAGTAGCGGACTAATGAAATTTTCTGACATAGTGGACTTAATTTTCACAGCTTTCAATGTTACTGATCCTCTTAAAAGCCTTCTGATACGTTTTCTCCCTATAGTGCAAACATTTTTGAAGCAATTGACTACTAAATGGCCCCTCCTTGCAGCGATCGTATCCTTCGATGGCTAAGTCATCGAACGAGGTCACCGATTCGATCACTGTTCTACAGTGGAACAGCAGAAGTATCCTCCCGAAAATCGATTCCTTTAAATTTTTACTAAATAGTTTAAAATGTGATGCTTTCGCATTATGTGAAACTTGGTTAACTTCCGATATAAATCTCAACTTCCACGACCTTAATATAATTCGTCTGGATCGGAGGATATGGAGGAGTACTTTTGGGGATCAAAAAGTGCTATTCTTTCAACCGAATTAACCTCCCTTCGACACCAGGCATTGAAATTGTCGCTTGTCAAGTTTTAATCAAAGGTAAAGACCTTTGCATTGCTTCCATCTACATTCCTCCTAGAGCCTCGGTAGGGCACCGAACGCTTTGTAATATCACGGAATCCTTACCGGCACCGCGGCTAGTTCTGGGAGACTTTAACTCGCACGGTACGGTATGGGGCTGTCTTCATGATGATAATAGATCAACATTAATCCAAGATCTTTGCGATAATTTCAACATGACCATCTTAAACACGGGAGAAATGACGCGGATTCCTACACCACCAGCACGCGCAAGCGCGTTGGATTTATCGCTTTGCTCGACATCGCTACAGTTAGATTGCATGTGGAAGGTGATCCCTGATCCCCACGGTAGCGATCATTTGCCTATCGTGATTTCAATTGCTAACGGTTCAAGACCATCGAAAACAATCAATGTCTCGTATGACCTCACACGGAACATTGATTGGAAGAGTTACGCGACCGCGATATCCGTTAAAATCGAATCCACTCAAGAACTTCCTCCGGAGGAAGAGTACAGGTTTTTGGCTGGCTTGATTCTCGACAGTGCGAATCAAGCTCAGACTAAACCAGTACCCAGCGCGAATACCCATGGACGGTCTCCCACCCTGTGGTGGGATAAAGAGTGCTCAGAGCTGTACGCGGAAAAGTCCACTGCATATAAGGCCTTCCGGGAAGACGGGTTACCCGCTAGCTATCAACAGTACGCGTCGTTAGAAAGGCGAATGAAGAGTCTAATGAAAGCCAAAAAACGCAGTTATTGGCGCCGGTTCGTCGACGGGTTAACGAGAGAAACAGCGATGAGCACTCTTTGGGGTACGGCTCGACGTATGCGTAACCGTAATAGTACCAACGAGAACGTGGAATATTCAAACCGTTGGATATTCGCTTTCGCCAAGAAGATCTGTCCGGACTCTGTCCCGGTACAGAAAACGTGCCGCGCCGCGTCTCCTCACGATACCGCGAACGAAACACCGTTTTCGATGGTGGAGTTCTCACTTGCTCTCTTATCGTGCAACAATAACGCCCCAGGGTTAGACAGAATCAAATTCAACTTGCTGAAGAATCTGCCTGACACTGCAAAAAGGCGCTTGTTGAATTTATTTAACAAGTTTCTTGAGGATAACATTGTCCCTTATGAATGGAGGCAAGTGAAGGTCATCGCCATCCAAAAACCAGGAAAACCAGCCTCCGACCACAACTCGTATCGGCCGATTGCAATGCTGTCCTGTATTCGGAAGTTGTTCGAGAAAATGATCTTGTTTCGCCTCGACAATTGGGTTGAAGCAAATGGCTTACTGTCAGATACACAATTTGGCTTCCGCAAAGGCAAAGGGACGAACGATTGCCTTGCGTTGCTTTCTACAGAAATCCAAATGGCCTATGCTAACAAAGAGCAGATGGCATCAGTCTCCTTGGATATTAAGGGGGCTTTTGACTCAGTTTCTATCAACATTCTGTCAGAGAAGCTGCACCAGCATGGTCTTTCGCCAATTTTAAATAACTTTTTGCTAAACCTGTTGTCTGAAAAGCACATGCACTTTTCGCATGGCGATTTAACAACATCGCGATTTAGCTACATGGGTCTTCCCCAGGGCTCATGTCTAAGTCCCCTGCTCTACAATTTTTACGTGAATGACATTGACGATTGTCTTGCCAATTCATGCACGCTAAGGCAACTTGCAGACGACGGGGTGGTCTCTGTTACAGGGCCCAAAGCTGCCGACTTGCAAGGACCATTACAAAATACCTTGGACAATTTGTCTGCTTGGGCTCTTCAGCTGGGTATTGAGTTCTCCACGGAGAAAACTGAGTTGGTTGTTTTTTCTAGGAAGCGTGAGCCGGCGCAACTCCAGCTTCTATTAATGGGTGCAACGATCAACCAGGTTTTCACATTTAAATATCTCGGGGTCTGGTTCGACTCTAAAGGTACCTGGGGATGTCACATTAGGTATCTGAAACAGAAATGCCAACAAAGGATCAATTTTCTCTGGACAATAACTGGAACATGGTGGGGTGCCCACCCAGGAGACCTGATCAGGTTGTACCAAACAACGATATTGTCGGTGATGGAGTACGGGTGTTTCTGTTTCCGCTCCGCTGCGAACATACACTTCATCAAACTGGAGAGAATCCAGTATCGTTGCTTGCGCATTGCCTTGGGTTGCATGCACTCGACCCATACGATGAGTCTCGAAGTGCTGGCGGGCGTTCTTCCGCTAAAAAATCGATTTTGGGAACTCTCATATCGATTGCTCATCCGATGCGACATTCTGAACCCGTTGGTAATTGAAAACTTCGAGAGGCTCGTCGAGCTTAATTCTCAAACCCGTTTTATGTCCTTGTACTTCGACTACATGGCACAGAGCATCAATCCTTCTTCGTACAATCCCAACCGTGTCCGTTTCCTAGATACTTCTGATTCTACTGTATTCTTCGACACATCCATGAAGGAAGAGATTCGTGGAATTCCGGACCATATACGCCCGCAGGTGATCCCCAATATATTTTATAATAAATTCCGAGAAGTCGACTGCGACAAAATGTTTTACACTGACGGATCAAATCTCGATGGGTCCACTGGCTTCGGTATCTTCAACAATACTATCACCGCTTCATTCAAGCTCAATGATCCCGCTTCAGTTTACGTCGCAGAGTTAGCTGCAATTCAGTACACCCTTGGGATCATCGACACTCTGCCCACAGATCACTACTTCATCGTTTCGGACAGCCTCAGCTCTATCGAGGCTCTTCGTGCGGTGAAGCCTAAAAAGCAATTACCGTATTTTCTGGGGAAGATACAGGAGTCCTTGTGTACGTTATCTGAAAAATCTTATCAGATTACCTTTGTTTGGGTCCCCTCTCATTGTTCTATCCCGGGCAATGAAAAGGCCGACTCATTAGCAAAGGTGGGCGCATTAAATGGTGACATATACGAAAGACCAATCTGCTTCAACGAATTTTTTAGTATTTGTCGTCAGAGGACGCTCAACAGTTGGCAAACCTCGTGGAGCAATGGGGAACTTGGACGATGGCTACATTCGATTATCCCAAAGGTATCAACGAAGCCTTGGTTCGGGGGGATGGATGTGGGTCGGGATTTTATTCGCGTAATGTCCCGACTTATGTCCAATCACTACACCATGGATGCGCATTTGCGGCGTATTGGGCTTGCGGAGAGTAGTCTGTGCGCTTGTGACGAGGGCTATCACGACATCGAACACGTTGTCTGGGTGTGCGCCGGGTATTGTGACGCCAGGTCTCAGTTAAAGGAATCCCTTCGGGCCCGAGGTAGACCACCCAATGTACCAGTCCGAGATATGCTGGCAACTCGTGATTTCCCCTATATGTCCCTTATTTATACCTTCATAAAAACGATAAATATCCCAATTTAGCCCCTCTCTTTTATTTCTCGTTTTTAGAGTTTCCTCCTGCCTTGTGGAACCGATCAGCTCCAGAGTGCCACTATGTAACCGCCATCGCCCTTACCACTACGCCTGCATAGAAGGAAACTGAAGCGAGAGCGACTCGAGGTCCGATGACTTTTGAAGGATTCCCCGCGGGTCCGAAGAATACCATCCGCCAATCCGGTACTCGACGACTTACTATATTGAGGCGCAAATTTGATTCGCTGATCCCCCTCCCCCCCCCCCCCCCCGCCGTTCGAGCGAAAGTTGCAAGTTTTGCTCTTCTTTCCCTGTCTCTCCCCTGTCCTTGATACAACTGCTGCTACACTGATGCGGAAATAAGCCACCCTTTGAATATCTTGACCAAGCATAAGTTTTAGTTAAAAAATTCAAATTAGTATTCTGTATTCCTAGTTTTAAGATAGCTATAATTTTTACTCTTTATTGAAACTCTTGTCCTCCATCTTGTAAATAGAATTGAATCCCTAGTTTTAAGATTTCTGTGAAATTTCTCATAAATATTTGTTCCCCCTTTTGTGTACTAAACTATATTGTTAGTTTTAATATAACCGTAAAATATTTCGTAAAATACTATTACTCCCCCTCTTGTATATCAAAGTGAATCCCTTGTTTTAAATTTTTTCATAAAAAAATCTTTTGGCCCTCTTTTGTATATTGAATCTTATTTCTAGTCTTAAGATAGCTGTAAACTTTCTTTTCCTTTGTAAAAAAAAATATTTCAACATTGTAACCTCCTAGTTTTTAGATATCCAAAATGTAAAAACAAAAGCATTTGGCACCGCCAAGCTAACGCATTTGTGCCTATCAAATAAACGAAATGAATAAAAAAAAAAAACGACGTCTCGTTGCCTGCAAAAAACCTCGATAACCCTGCTGCGCTGGTCTGGATGTGGCAACGAACCCAGGCAGCTTTAAGGATGCCGATAGGAATGGTGTCGGCGTTGATGCTGCGATGGCGGTCGCAACCATACCGTGCGTTTTATAACGGTTTGTTGGTCGTAACACTTCTGCGGTCTAGTACGCTCTGGAGGTTTCCAAGGGTAAACCGAAAGGACCTATAGGACCATTTGGGGTTGGACTTTAGTAACAGTCGTGTATGTGGTCGGGTGGGTTCGGGAAGTTCTGTCTGGAATTGCCATTACCTGATAGTCTTTTTCCAATTTTTTCGTTGACTGCTTTCTTATGGTATTTTCGTTTTTGACAGTGCACTACACCGGTGTAGTCGATGCTACACTCATTCAAACTTGGGTGTAATCAGTCTATCTCTTTCTTTGCACAACACTGGTGTAGCACCAAGAAAAAAACGAAAACGCCATTGGTCACACAGTTGCCACTTCACTTAAAAATTTCTGGAACTGTTATTCTCCTTGTTTCACTATCTTTCTCTTAGCTTCAACATTCTCGTGCCGCTTTACGAGATGGTTCAGTATAATGGTGTTCTTAGGGTCGATTTCTTCACCCTCGCTTAGCTTTTAAACCTGGTTCACCAGTAGGGGAATTATGGTTAAAACCGACACCTTAAGCTTAACAATTTTTCTAAGTTGCCACAAAACCAATAAAATTATAATTTTTATGCAGAAATCTTCTTCAGAAAATTCTTAACAAGACTTAATTTTTTCAGCGCTTCAAAAAATTAATTTCTTTAAAAATTATTGGTTGTAAAACTTGGAAAACAAAGTGACTTTTTGTAGGCACTGCGGGTAAAACCGACACCCTATAGGGGTAAGATCGACACCCCCTTTAATTTATTTTCTCTCCACTTTATTAAAATCTTTATCTTTATTAAAAATAAGATATATGCGTGAATAATAAAGTGTGAGTATGTATGATGCAAATATGTGCTTTTTATTGCTTCATCATGTAGTGAGGGGAAGAAAGTTGGAAAGCGTAGTACTATAAATAAGAGTATTTTATGCAATAAGTTAATTATTGATGAGTATTTCCAAATAATCCTTGCGCACATCGTTGCAACCTCCAGTGTTATATTATTTCGTAAGAGAAGATTTGCAAGCGTTCTACGTTCTGCTAATTGGATTCATTCACTTATAAGTGACACACACACACACACTTCTTAGTAAAACTATCTTTTTCAGATTTGATTTTTCGGACTCTGATCATCAACGATCTATTGTGGTATACATAAGATCATTGTCTCATTGTGATAAAGTTCGTCTATGACAAACCAAGAGAACACTAGAAATTCGGTTTGGTGAGCCTTTTGCAGAAATAGCAACAGCTTCGATAGAATCAGATAAGCAAAAATTCCAATTTTTGATTTTTAAAGAGACTTACAAGAAATAAACAGAATAAAAGTATTTCTGTGCATTTCTGTTGATACTATAGTGTTCTAATAGGCTAATTGAAGTGTCACAAAGATCCCCAGTATTTTGAAATGAATCGCAAGTATACACAACCATCTTAACAGCGTGTCGGTTTTACCCTAACCATAGGGTGTCGGTTTTACCCCAACAGCGCACATTTTTTATAAAAGTTATTAAAAATATTGAATTTCTCAAACTCGTCTTCAATGCACCTAGTTGATCATAGGACAGGCCGATAATAATAGGTACTGAAAAATGTGGTGATTTGAAAAGCTTTTGTTCGGTTAAAACCTTAAAATCTACCAACGAAATTTAACATCCAGACGAGTATGAACGCTGCTGTCGTATATTTTGTTTATTTTTATGACATTCGGCGTACTAACGTAAATCCAATTTTTCATCAAATGCTCTAAATAAACGTACTAATAATAATGTATCATTATGAAATGAATAAAAATTTGATTTCTAGGAAATGTTGTGGGGTGTCGGTTTTACCCACAGTGTCGGTTTTTCCCACAATTCCCCTACGTTTAAACCTGTCTTAAGCGCTAAGCGAGGGTGAAGAAATCGCCCCTTAGACTTGGTCGTTCACCTCGAACCTCGATCGTTGTCCCCTTAGCCGTCCACATATTTCGCCCCATTCTGCCCCTATAGTTGATATACGCTACCAATAATCGTGGGTGGTGGAAACTATTGCATGTTATGGATGGCTGCCGTGGGTGTTGGATGGGCTGCTATTTATTTTCTTGACACTTACTACACATATATATTTACACAAATTGCGAAACGCAAAAATCTCAATAGTCTTGGACGAAACTAAACCACTTGTTACAAGTTATTCTGCAAATTCTGCAATCGTTGGGCTTTCAGAAGGTACTCCACCTAACTAAAACTCAGTCGCATTGCACAAAACTTAAAGTCAACGACCGCAGAGCTTTTTCGTCAACTTTACTCGTGATGGCAAGAATAAAACAATGTTTCCTTTGTCTCGAGGCAATGTACACTAGTTCGCGAGGTTGCTAGTTGTCGTTCACTTGGCTCGATTGTAGGTCTGACTAAAGTAGAAAGTCGACTGAATAAAAAGTTGTTGTAGGTCAACGCAAAGAGTATTTCTTCTCCAAGATAGTTCGTTCGGTGTAGATAACATTTTTGTGAAAAAAAGCTAGTACACGCCAATTCAAAGCGTATTTCTTATTGTTTGATATAGTTGGAGAAAATTTTGTAACTGTAATCCACTTTCGTTGCACAACGAATAATTCACAGATTTTTATTTTGACCTTGGTTCAATCAGAGTGAACCAAGTGTATTGAAGATCTTCTGTGGTTCAGTCACAGTGGACCAAGCACACAAAACCAATCATAAACCATCATTTTATGACCTAAAAACTTTTTTTCTTGCAATTATATTATTTTGAGATAATGTTGAAAAGTAACTAAGTGTTGCAGCAAAATAAAATTTAGAAGAAGTCTAAGAGCTTCAAAAAGACAGCGATTCAAACTTTAAACTCGTTTTTCTCAAAATCGATAAAACGTCATTTAGTCCGCTCTGACTTAACACCACCCATATCATATATTGTACGCTAACTACTTTTAGCTCATTTTAGATAGCCATATAATGTTCGTTTCTGAATATCATTCTCTATTTTCTAGTATCCCGAAGTGGAGTATTTTTAAGGGAGTAGCTTTCCTAGTTCTTTATAGAAGATTCTAGGAATAAACATGAACGTAAATGTATGAAATGGAGCATGTCTCGATGGATCAAATTTAATATATTCATATAAATCTTCATTGCTATTGTAAATAAAATCAAAATTGGGCATTAATCTAGGTGAATACATTAACATTCATTAATTGATATAAGAAATGTAATTTTTGGCTGTTAGTTGATAAAAATTATGTTCCATTCAATAACTGCACTTCTTTTATGCTTTTCACATTGAACATAACATTCGAATATTTTCGAATTACTTAATTTTGTGTATTTTATTTAAAGAAACGATGAAACTTTTATTCATTATCTTTTCTCAATTATCTAGAGCAGTCTTCCGAAAACACATTAGGGACTAAAAAGCATTAACTGTAGATAATAAAAATTCGTGCTACTATGTACTGTGTGTGTTATTTTAGTTTGAAATAATACCAGAATCGACTGCCATACACATCTCGACCAATTTTAAATGTGCATCTCATATTCTACTTTATATTTAATTGGCTTGTAACCTTTTCATATTTGCGTGCATGTTTGCAAACCTTTGAAGAGCCGACGTCGTTCATTCCTTATTTGCCAACACTCGAACAGCTGTCAGATCGGATTTTAAAAATAAAAAATAAAATAAAACTTGTTCAGCATACGAAAGTCCATTATAATCAATTTCGTAACATAACCTAAACGTAAAGAACAACCAAACACTTTCCTCTTCCAACGCTTTTCCAGCCCCAATCGCTCGCGTTACTCCGGTCTGACTATCTGGCAAACTTTCTCGAATCGAACGCCATTAAGCAGGTAGAAATCAACACGATCGCCTCCAGTTTCGGCGGTATCTCCACCTTAATGGCACCGATGCATAGGTACAGTTTTCTTGTTCAATTCTATATTTCTATACATCCTACATTCATTAATTAGTCAGTAGAGTTACATCTTTTCATTGGATGGTATTTTTCTTCTTAAATTCAGCTCATTTCTCGCCATTTTTTCTAAAGCACCTAACAATTGTTAAACTTATTCGCTATTTTAGAAACGTGGTAACGATTTACTAATGATACTAGATTATTGATCTTTGTGTATATATCAGAAAAAAATCACATTTTAGTACGCTAGTTTAAAGTTAGCAGCACTAGTAGCACTAGTCAGGCACAAAAATTCAACAAATGAGATTTCAATTTCATGAACATTTATCTGCTGTTTATTTTCGTTGTGTTTGTAATTTTACCCGGTTTGCGAAAGACTAATATTAATTTCGCTTCCAAAACATTTGTAATGTTGATTGAAAGAAAAAGTAACTCATTCTAAATTATTTATTCTAGTAGCATAGTTATTTCTCAGTCGTTTCTACTGCATGGTCCTCTGTTGTTTTTCCCGTGTAATAATATAATATATTATAATAAATGTACTGTTTTTTCTACAAATTCGAAAACACAATTGTAGCTTCATCCTGACAGAGCTTGGTCATGCGGATAAATTACCTAAAGTAAGTGTGTGATAATATGAATCCGATTCTCTCAAACTCGTCAAAAAATAACGAAATAAATTTGTTATATAAAATTTATAAAAACCTCCACTTTCCTCACAGCTCCCGGAAAACCGTGCCTTGTCCGGTCTCTGTGACGCCATGGTGGAAGCATGGAAGCTTCAAAACCGTCCGCATGCCGCGATTCTCTTCGTGATCGAAGACATAACATACAACATTTGCGATCAACGGTTCCACGAGTTCTACATCCGTGAAAAGTATCCGCAGATTCAGGTCATCCGTCGAACGTTAACGCAAATCCACGAACAGGGTAAGTTGGGTGCAAGTGGTGAGTTACTGATAGGCGATTTGGAAGCTGCGGTCATTTATTTCCGAGCTGGTTACGAACCGGGACACTACTACGGGCAAAACGAATGGGCGGCAAGGTTGTTGATGGAGCGTTCCCAGGCTATTAAATGCCCTTCTATTCAGTACCACTTGGCCGGGACGAAAAAAGTTCAGCAGGCACTGGCAAAACCGGGGACTTTGAAAAGATTTATTTCTGACGAGCGGAAGATTGATACAATCAAAGAGATCTTCACCGGGCTGTACTCGTTGGATAAGAACGAGCAAGGAGATGAAGCGGTTAAGCTTGCACTGGGGGATCCGGAACGCTACGTATTAAAACCACAACGCGAAGGAGGTGGCAATAATGTCTACGGAGCCGACATTCCCGGAGCTTTGGCAAAGATGGCCGAGGATGAGCGATCGGCGTGGATTCTGATGGAGCGGATCTTTCCACCAGTTTCCAAAGGTTACATGGTGCGTCCGGGAGGAAAGATGCCTCCGAAGATTGTCAATCTGGTGTCGGAGCTGGGCATATTTGGAGCTATTATCGGGTAGTGCATTTGAGCGATAGACAATGTAGCGATGTCAGTTTACCAATTTTTTATATAATTTCAGAACGAAGGATAAGATAGTGTACAATAAACAGGTAGGGCATATGCTGCGGACCAAGCTATCCAGTGCAAATGAAGGCGGAGTTGCTGCCGGGTTGGGTGCACTAGATAGTCCTTATATGATTGATTAGTATTCGAGCGCTGAATGAAATGTTTGTTTCGTTAATTTGTTATCGAAATGGTCATTCCGAAAGGCCCAATTTCATTTTTAGTAGATAGCGTCTGAAACATAATTCCAAGCAATTTTGCATTTTAAGTATCGTATGATGTTTTAAGATCTTTTCATATACATATTCAACAATTCGCTAAATATTCGGAATGCATTCTAGCGCCGAAAAGTGCTCGTCAAGACTAATAAACGAGAGTAGTTTGTTTTCGGGCAGGATTGATTTCGAAAATACATGTGTGGCATGAATAATAAATGTTCTACGAAATAAATTGTATATATGGAACAAAAAGAAATGCTATCAATATTTAAAATTTTGTGTATAGAAATCCATTTGAATTAGCTATTTTCTAGACCAACTCACTAGGTGTTTCTTACCTGTTGTTTAATGTTTTGTTTAATGTTATTTTTTTGTTTTCTCGTAAAGGCAACGAAAAAGAATGAGAATTCAGAACGCTCAATTTTGATAATGTAGAGGATGGGCAATAGCTGTACACGTTTCATCGCCAATTTTCGAACTGGTTTCACGCACAACATGCCATCGTTTTAAACGAGTATAATTTCACTTCCATTCGTATCGTGACTCTCAGGCAGTTTGGGTGTTTTTAATCTCGGCGCGATGTGTGATTGCTTTCGCTTTTTGTTTTTTTTTTCAACCCCACAGTCCTCAGCCTTTTGTTCGCGCACTGAGGAATAAACAATACTATGTAGGCTGGATTGGTGCATCGCGGGAAACTAATTCAAAGATAAATGATGTTTCCATTTCTTTGCATATTTACTGCTTTTTCCAGTCTGCGCGGCTAAATGGAGGTCGAATCGACTTCCAAGGTTCCCCCGACCTAAACAATATCCAGAGCTCTCGACCGGTCCCTTTGTAGTGTTCTTTCTACCCAAAACACAATCTTTGAATCTCTTACTGCTTTCGAAAGACCTGACGAAACAGTTCTCGGCTGTGACCGAAATGTCAAAGGTCCGCTCAGACAAGGTCAGGGTCGTGTTGACTAATTTACAGCAGGCAAACAATATTATTTCCTGCGAGCACTTTACACGCGACTATTATGTGTGTATTCCAGCAGTAAGGGTACAGATCGAAAGCGTCGCCAATGATGAGAGTGAGACATGCGTGGACCTGCTGCAGTGGTAAAAATAGTTGATTGCAGACGTTTGCATTCAGTATTAATCGCGGGGGATGGTAAGAAAACATACCCCTAATCAAATTACTATCGAGTGACCTTCGCTGGAACCGCCGTACTGAACTACATCCTCTTGCACAAGGTCCGTTTGTCTATCCATCTGTTCGTACCGCGGGCCATGGATTGCACTAAGTGTAAACAGTTCGGCCACCACAGAAACCCATTGTAGAAATAAGGCCTGATGTGGAAAATGCGTCGAAAATCATATGGATGGTTCGTGTAGTAGGAATGCTGCAACGTTTCCTTCCTTACTAAACTAGAACGTTCCCTTGTGGGATGTTTCAAACATTCTTTCGCAGAAATATTTACGAAAGCTAATTCTATTATCCTCAGCAACCGCTATTCTCTTCTACTTCCTAACGAAGGAAAACACGATTTTGCGAACTCTCATGACACATTAGCCCCAGCCCGGATAGCCTCAGTTCCATTGACGCTATTCACTCGATGAAACATGGAGAACACTCCTCGTATTTTTCGAGGAAAATACGAAAGCTACTGAGTGCTTTATTTGACAAATCTTTCCAGATTACCTCATTGTTCCATTCCGAGTAATGATGAGTAATACTTCAACGAATTTTTCAGTATTACTCATCAGAGAACCCTTGAAAGTTGGCAACCTTCGTGGAGCAATGGGAAACTAGAAAAGTGACTACATTCGATAGTCCCAAAGGTATTGACGAAACCTTGGTTCAAAGGTATGGATAAGAGTCGTGACTTCTTTCGTGTGATATCCCGACTCATAGCAAACCATTACATGCTGGATGCACATTTCCGGCGTATTATGGGCTCGTGGCTAGTGATGTATGCGCTTGTGCTGATGGCTTTCACGATATCGAGCACATTTCTTAGGCGTGCACCGGGTATAGTTCCGCCAGGTTTCAGCTAATGGTTACCCTCTGGGTCCGAGGAAGACCACCAAACGTCCCGATTTGTAATGTTATGGCAAGTCGCGAGCTCCCCTATATGTCCCTCATTTAATTCTTCTTAAAATCAATCAGTGTAAGAATTCAGCCCCTCTCTTTCTCTTTTCTAGTTCTCATAAGTCTCCTGTACTGCTTTTGTGCTTTTGAGGACCACCTGAAGTCCCGCTGCGTGCTGTCTTGGCAGTAAAGGCTGTCATAACCTCCGTTCCTTTTAGTCTAAGTAATTAATTCCCATGTACATTGAACCTTATTCCTAGCTGAGTTCAGGTGAGTATTTTGCTTCCCAAAAAGCTCCTGGCATCGGGTACAATATGTCAGAAGACCTGCTTTTTCTCAGACAGATGCAAATTATGTAATAATAGTCCTTGGTTATTTCAATCAACCAGAACTTTTGTCTGTAGCTTCTGGGCATGGATACGCATACCCCAAAACCATAATGATGTTCTGCCAGCTGCTTACTATTGGATGTCATGGCTTTTCACGGACCAAATCAAATAAACACGATTTCCAACCACCAATCTAGTTTTCTTGATTTCGCCTTTGTGATTGGAATTGCTCTGGAAATCAAGCCTCGAATGTATTCGTTCCTTTGGATAACTATCATCCCGCTTTAGAAATATCAACTTCTATCTTTACCACACTACAATATAAAGAAGCATTTGCTGTTGATCGGTCTCAATTTTCATAAAACTGATCTAGTAACACTGCACCGCTCCTTGTTGCTGACAGACTGCATGATCAAGTTGATGTAGAAGCTACCGCAAAGCAGTAGCTGGGCTAGGAAGCCTCTCTGGTCCAACGCCTTGCTTCGGAATCTAAAACGTACTCGTGCCAAGTCTCTACGTGCATACAAAAATCGACGATGTGTTCTCGTCAAGCGCTTCATCGCGATAGCAAAAGTATATGTGGCGTTCTTGGTGACGACCCCGATCTTCAAACGCTCCATATTCTCCAGCGATCGCTTCGCGAAATGCGCCGAGGCCTGATCCATTCAGAACACGGCATTGTCCTTCGGGTGGAGTTTTTGAATAAATGCTGCAACTTACGGTAAGCACTTCGTGTTGTACGCATTTGAAACAGTTAACCGCGTGCCCCAGTAGTTCCACGCATGTAAAACACGCTATTCAGCTCAACTTTGTGGGCGGGTAGGTAGACATGGTACTCTTTCTTACAAATCTTGTTTCTGGTAATGTAAACGGGTGTTAAATAAAAAATGAGAATGATTTCAATACCTTTCTGTATTTAAAGTAAAGAGCCTTATATTTTTTCTCTCCAAGAGAATTATTCTCTGGACTCCCTAGAAATGGGTAGCATGTTTCTTTTCGTTCAGGTGCTGTCCGTTCAATCGAAGATGGCGTCGAAACAGCAAGCACTCCGCGAGTATGTTATACGGTTTTACGAAACGCATGGTCATTTTGGAAAAAGGCATACGGTAGACCACTTTTGAGACGAAAACGTACCCGTGAGTACAATTTACTGGATGCTGGCATCCCTAAGCAAAGAGCGGAAGGCCGGTAGCTGCCGTCCGGCGAAGATAATGAGGAAGAAGAAGAAGAAGGAAACGTTGAAAAAATTGTTAGACAACAAGGACGGAACGAATTTGCGTGACGCCGGCCGAAAATATCACTGCTCCCATACCTTGATTCACTGAACCCTCAAGATTGTAACCGTTGGTTCCAAGTAAAGATGCTTGTGCCTCGCCACAAGCTGGTTTGTTACCCGATAATACTCAGGAACTCATTTTGTGTTTTGTTGCGGGCATGTTCTGACGTTGTATGTTGGGTGAAATATGTGTTTCACAGGACTGTGATGTTCAGAATGTCCCTATAGCCAGCGTTAGTTCAGGGAGGTTTGAATCTTTGATAGATGCCCCCTGGCCTATGGCAGACGTCTCTTCTACCAGACAGGTTGCCAAAAGACATAGGACAAAAAGATAAATAAATTTTTCCTTTTTTTAAGCAATCTCCAAAACCGACTTGACCTGAAATGTCGGAACCTGATGTTCGTTCTTTCTGTCCGTGACTAGCAAGAGTTAGAAGTGCGCGTCGGAAATTAGATTAGGGTCGTTGCCTTTAACAGGCTGATAAAGAAAATTAAAAAACGTGTTTTTCATGAGTATAAAATGTAAGGTATAAATGAACATAAAACATTGTAAATCTATTTAAATTTTTCTTTTAGTTACTAAATCTAATTATTACCATAAAAAATCAGTTAATTAGACAGATAGGTGCTAGAGATAATTAAAAGGTAAGACTACAGTTAAATTAAAAATTGATAGGTTAAAACTTATGTGACGATGTGTGCTAATCCTCTGCTCGACAGGTCCGTTGAGCGGCCCTTTTATTTTCCAGCTAGAAAATTCTGGACCAACGCTACAGAACCTTCTCGCAGTTTGTGAAGCTCATTTACGGGTCTAGGGAAAAAGTTTTACCCACTCAAGCCCAGCCTCGATCGTAGTTGCATGGAAGGCAAAATTTCACATCCCCACACGTCACTCCGGGCGATGTTTGAGTAAATCGGACAGAAAACTACAGTCTTCCGGGAACTACACGTTTCTGCGAGAGGTTACCCCGTGCGTCCACCATTTTTAATCATCAAAATTATCGGAATGGTAGAGGTAATTGGCGACTAATACGTTCACGGGGAAGCAGAATCACCGCTGCGGCCGTTAATATAACTAACGTCAACATAGGTAGCAACGAAAACTTCCCAACGGATAAAATACCCGGAAGGTTAATTCATCGTACAGTGGAATTTCCTGCTGGCCAGCATCGTCAGCGTTAAAACACCAGAACCGCCAACATACAGCTGCTTCATTTTTCCTCCGACCGGAGGCACAGTTCCAGTAACCCGCAAACCGCAAGTACACACTAAACCGTCACATACGTAGGGCAATAAATTGTATAGGATGATGAGTGAATATTTTGACATTTTGTTTTCGCCCTTTCACCTATGCGAGTCGTCTTGCGATAGCGATTAACAAACCCCCCCCCACCCCCCCTACACCCGTTTAGCGTTCCCGCACTCTGAACAAGCGTTTAAGTTAGAACGACGGCGGTCAGAATAAACGACCGTGCGAACATAATTTCCCCACCCGCTGAGCATAGAAAGAGTGTAGCCGAGGGGGTAACAAGATGGAGAACATCACCTGTCGGAAGAAGACTCGGTTCCCCCAGGTACACGGACGAGCAGATCATGAAATCGCAGTGCCTGTGGATGACGAAGAACTACCGCGGGACGTCGCACAGTGGCGGGTCTTCAAACAAAAGTCGGACAAAATCTCAAATGTTACCTAATTTGGCTGAAAATCACAAATTAAGGTAATTTTGAGGTGCTGAGCTCATTTTTGATGTCAAAAGTTGTAAAATATTAAATGAATTTTTCCATACAGTGTCATTGAACCTTTCTTATAACTATTGTGGGCGTAAGTTACTGGCCAATTCTTGACAGCAAACACTGTTTTATATCGGTTAGCTTCAAGCTAAAAAATGGATTTTATTAGTCTTTTCATTCGACTGCAATTTATCATACTACTCACAATATTGGTGATCAACCCGTAGATTGAATAAACTCCTATCAGACGATTCCAGTCTAGCTAACTCGCAATATTCCGGGTTCTGGAATTCCATTTTAGGTTAGGTTAGATTTAACTTAGTTAATAATTCTATGCTAGATTTAATTCATCATTTTCATCTTCTAAATAGTACTTACTCTAACTGCTCCGATGTTTAATTGTTAAATTTAGTTTTTAAGATATATCAATACTAATTTGAAGGAAATCCAAAATAAATTTTACCGACACGTTCACTTCAGCAGCGAGCACATTTTTCTGATCTATCTCTTCCCGTCTACATGACATTGATGACATTTCTTCCCTCTTTTCGTGGTCGATTGAGAGTTGCGCCGAGTGGATGTTGACATTGCCATAATAGGGATTTCAGTCGCAACACTCCCCCGCCCGTAAACCTTGGTGTTGCTGCACATCCTGTGCGTTTGAAAGTTCGTTACCAGGTTTACTACAATTCGCGACATCCAACACCGCCAATTGAACTGCTGATCTTCGTACGATTCCTGTCGTAGTCTTCACGAGGGCTTGTCGAACCCTTCCATCTCGTCCGCATATTACTTCCTCGATCTTTCCACGAATCCACTGGTTCCTCGCCGCTCCGCCAACCACCAGTACCAAGTCTCCAACTTGTAGATCCTTTGTGTTTTCAAACCACTTGCATCTTCGAGTGATAACCGGGAGGTATTCTTTCACCCATCTCTTCCAAAACTCGTTTGTTATGAACTGTGCCAGTTTCCAGCTGCTCCGGAGTGTAGCAGCACTAGTTACGGGTTCAGTTGGGAGGATTTTGACGCCGGTAGAGCTTCCCAAAATAAAGTGATTGGGTGTTAATGCCTCCTGATCCGCTGATTGTAGGGGAATGTACGTGAGGGGTCGACAGTTCACCATGGCCTCTGCCTCGTAAATTATAGTCTCAAGTGTTTCATCATCTGGCTTTCGAGGCGCATCCAGGATCGAACCTATTGCCACCTTAACCGAACGAACGAGTCGCTCCCAAGCGCCACCCATATGAGGGGTTGCGGGAGGAATGAATTTCCATCGCGTTTGTGCACTCGTGAATGTCAATGCTAGCGCGTTGTTTCTTGAGACAATTTCATCTTGCAGTTCTCTACTGGCACCTTGGAAGCATGTAGCATTGTCGGTGTGAAACTCTGCCGGTGGTCCTCGGCGGGCCACAAAGCGTCGGACTGCCATTATACAGGATTCCGTGGACAAGCTATGCACCACTTCCATATGAACAGCTCTTATTGTAAGACAGGTAAACAGTGCGATCCATCGCTTCACCTGGCTTCTACCAACCCGCACGAGTACCGGTCCAAAGTAGTCCAATCCGACGAAGGTGAATGGCCGTATACACGGTGTTACTCGAAATTGAGGAAGGGGGGCCATTGCAGGTACTCTTGGAATTGTTCTAGCCACCTGGCACCAACAGCAGTTGTTGGTTACTTTATGTATTAGTACTCGTAGTCTGGCAATTTCAAAGCGTTGGCGCATCTCGTTGACGATTGTCTCACGGTTGGCGTGGCGAAAGCGGCGATGGTACCAGTCTGTAATAAGAACAGTAGTTGGATGTTGCTTTGGGAGGATAGCCGGATACTTAGCTTCGAACGGTGCGAATGCGGCAGCACCACCTCGACTGCGCATTCGGAGAACTCCATGTCTATCGAGGAACGGCCAAGTTTTGTAGAGAGGGCTGGATTTGGCTACGATCGCATGTTCTGCCCCGGGATCGCCTTGAGTGGGCTTCAGTAGAGCGATTTCTTCAGGATATGTCTCCGCTTGAGCGAGTTTCCATAACAATTCTTCGGCTGACTTGAGCTCGTCCTGTTGGAGAATACCCAGTTGCAGCTCCAAATCGTGTTTTTTGCGATGAAGATTGCTCAAGAACCGGAGTACAAATGCCATTGTTCGCTGCAATCGGGACCACTGACTGAAGCGAGCGACGCTAACCAACGGTGTTGGGCTGTTCTGATGGTGAATATTAAGTGATTCCTCTCGTGTGGTTGAGGCAGGCTTTGGTTCGGGCCACATGCTTTCCGGTTTACGTAAGAAGCTTTGCCCTGTGAACCAAACACCATCGGATTGCAGATTTGGACCACTGTTCCATTTGGTGGCTTCGTCGGCCGCATTTAACTTAGAGGGGAGCCACCTCCATTCCTTCTGATCAGTCGACGATAGTATTTCGCCGACACGGAAAGCGACAAACTTGTTGTATCGACGGTGATCTGACGTAATCCATGCCAGAACGGTGGTAGAATCTGTCCACAAATACCTTTGCTTGATTTCGAAAGTATGATAGTTCTGTATCGACTCCAAATAACGGACTCCAAGAACTGCTGCTTTCAATTCGAGTTTGGGAACAGTAAGTGGCTTCAGGGGTGCAACTTTGGATTTGGCACCGATTAACGATACTTCAATTCCTGTTTCCGTGGGTAGGCGAAAGTAGGCCACGCAAGAATACGCTGCCTCGCTAGCGTCAACAAATACATGGACCTGAAGATGATGGATGTCTTTCGGGAACGGAGGTCGGAAATAGCAACGTGGAATACGAATGCTGTCTAGCTGTGGGAAGAGATCTGTCCATCTTTTCCAGCGCTGATAGAGGTCAGCGTTTATCTGATCATCCCAATCGGATCCTGAAGCCCATATATCCTGCATTAGTATTTTTCCATGTATAAGGAAGAAACCGATAAAGCCTAGCGGATCGAATAAACTCATGAGTATCTTAAGCACCTCACGCTTGGTGGGAGTGTGGCCGTCTGCTAGGATTGGTTGTAGGTCACCGCGAAGCGCGAACGTGTATGTGAACGCATCATCCTTCGGTATCCAACGCATGCCGAGGACTGATTCTGCTGATTCGTTTCTCTCCAACAGTAGGTATTTAGATCCTTCGGCTGGTGTTTCTCCAATACCGCGCAACACGTCAATTGAGTTTGATCGGAAGTTTCTTAGTTCAAACCCGCCTCTGGAGTGTACTGTTTTAACTTCTTCAATTACTTCTGTGGCCTCCTGGATAGTTTGAAAGCTATCTAAATAGTCGTCAACATAGTGCCTTTTCTGTATAGCTTCCGAGGCACGAGGATACTGACAAGCAAACTCTGCCGCGTTGATATTTTTCACGTATTGGGCTGACGCGGGAGAGCATGTTGACCCAAAAGTTGCAACGTCCATTACGTAGATCTGCGGACGATCAGTTGGATTATCACGCCAGAGAAACCGTTGCGATTGGCGATCTTGCTCCCGTATTTTTATCTGGTGGAACATCTCCTTGATGTCTCCACATACGGCTATTGGAAACTGACGGAACTGACTCAGGACAGTAGGCAGAGGGGTCAGCAAGTCTGGTCCTTTGAGAAGTTGTGAGTTGAGTGACACGTCGTTGATCTTCGCTGCGGCATCCCATATCAACCTTACTTTACCAGGCTTTTTGGGATTAATAACGACACCCAGTGGCAAATACCAAACGCGCTTCGAATCGGTTGTCGTCAGCTCCACATCGCTAGCCTTATGAGCGTACCCCTTTTTCTCATATTCCGCTATCATCTCTCGAACGCATTCTTTTAGTTGTGGATGTTTCTCCAGCCTTTTTTCCAAAGACTGTAAACGGCGTTTGGCCATCGGGTAGCTATCTGGGAAATTAAAATTATCCGTCTTCCACAAAAGTCCTGTCTCAAATCCGGAACCGGTTCGCCGTGTAGTATCCTTTAGCAGCCGTCTCGCTCGCTGATCTTCCTCAGACTCTATGTTTTGAACTGGATTGACAGTTGCCATGGTGTCTAGAGTGAAATAGTCTCGCAGTTGTTCGTTCAACAAACGATCGGGATCTGTGACTGCAGCGATATGGAAATTGACGAGAGCGTTAGTTGCGTTCGCTACGCATCCGTATATACCCCATCCGAGTCTACATTTCGCTGCGATGGGTTCTCCAGGCTGGCCTTGCCGCACTTTGAGCGGCACACCGAGGTGTAGATTGTCTAGACCGATGAGAAGCTTTGGCTGGATAAGCTCATAGTCCTCAAGCGGAAGCCCTCGTAGATGAGGGAACATCTGTGCTAGCTCACGATACCTTAATGCTTGAGAAGGTAGGATAAGGCTAGTGACTGTGCGGGCATTAACGAGCTTGTGTCTGGTTCTACCCGACATTCCTGCAATTTTCAATTGCACCCTTTGGGATAGTGATTCCTCGCGCGTAACGTTTCCTGTCCATCTCAGAGTCAGTGGTTCTGATTGTCCGGTCACGCCTAGCTGTTCAGCGACTGTTTTTTCTAGCAGAGTGAGCGAAGATCCTTCATCGATGAAAGCAAAGATCGTTATGGCTCGCTCCTGTCCGTATAAGACCACTGGAATCATGCGAAAAACAGGAAACATAGTCTCGGAGGAATAAGGCACGGTTGCAGACACGTTTATTGGATAGGAAGTGGACGAAGATTGATGAAGGAGAGAGTTATGCTCAAGGCGACAATTTTCTATATTGCATCCTTGCCATGATCGACATGGCCACTTGCCGTGACTATTCAAACAGGTCCGACACAGCCCCTTTTGTTGGATTAATTGCCAGCGCTGATCTACAGACATTGTATTGAATTTGCTGCATTCAGCCACACGATGACCTTCGCGATCACACACAGCACATGGACGACCTGGCTTACGATTCGTGGCAAATGAGTTCGTGCTGGGAGGGGAAGACGCAGAATCGACCGAGTGAGTTTGAATATGAGCCCTTGCCCTCGGCCTGTCGCCTTTGTTAGTTGTACCGATGCATGGCAGATCAAATGTTACCTCGCTTGCCGCTGTAACCAATCGCGACATAAAGCTGCCAAACGTCCGCAGTGTAGGCACGGCATCTCGGTTTTTGTAAACGGCCCAATCCAGTCTAAGTGATCCCGGCAGTTTTTCTACCAGTTCCTGCATCAGTACTGGGTTTGAGAGATGACTTTCTTGTTGTGCAGCGGCGAGGTGGTCAACGAGATTTTGAACAGCTAGTCCAAACTCCATTATGGTCTCCAGCCGATCATGTCTCGGGGCTGGCACACATTTTATTTTTTCGAGCAGCGACCGAATGAGTAGCTCCGGCCTCCCATAAAGCGTTCGCAGTATTTGAATCACATGCGGTACTCCCGACGGTAGTAGTAGGCTACTTCGAACAGATTCAAGTGCGTAGCCTTTCAGGCTTCGCTGCAGGCGTATTAAATTTTCCGCCTCGGAAAAGCCGCAAGTAGCAGTCGATTGCTCGAAGCTACTAATAAAGATGGGCCAGTCTTCGGGATGTCCGCTAAACGTTGGTAATTCCTTTCCCAATACTTGACGAGCAGCGATTTGCTGCGTACCCAGCATCGTGGGATGACCTCCGGGTCTAGCTTGAGCAGTCGGGTATGAATGTTGTTGGGGGATGGGTGATTGTACGACCAAATTAGAGAAAGCATCATGTTGGTGACTCTCGCGGTTAGAAATTGATGAGAGGTGATGCGGACTTTCCCGGATTCGATCGGAATCAGCCCGCCCGTTGATCGTGCTTCCTGGTGGGTCTTTGGGGACCACCTGAGATTTCGAGCCGTTTTCGCTATTGTCTCCCGAAATCTTCCCCTTTGATCCTCCACCGTGTTGGTTATTCAGCCATGCTGAGACTTTTTCCTTCGAACTGATAATTGACCCGGGTGTCGATTCAGCCTTGCTACTCGCTGCTATTTGATGAAGGAGTTGTCGTTTTTGTTCCAGCGACTCCTGCCGAATCAACTGTTGCTTTGCTTGAAAGGCTTTTTCATCCTGAAGTTTCAGCTCTCGCAGCCGTTTTTCCTCCTCCATCAGCAATTTTATCTCAGCTATCTGGCGCTGCTTGGCGCATCCAGGATCGAACCTATTGCCACCTAAAAGCCAAGCTAAAAAATGGATTTTATTAGTCTTTTCATTCGACTGCAATTTATCATACTACTCACAATATTGGTGATCAACCCGTAGATTGAATAAACTCCTATCAGACGATTCCAGTCTAGCTAACTCGCAATATTCCGGGTTCTGGAATTCCATTTTAGGTTAGGTTAGATTTAACTTAGTTAATAATTCTATGCTAGATTTAATTCATCATTTTCATCTTCTAAATAGTACTTACTCTAACTGCTCCGATGTTTAATTGTTAAATTTAGTTTTTAAGATATATCAATACTAATTTGAAGGAAATCCAAAATAAATTTTACCGACACGTTCACTTCAGCAGCGAGCACATTTTTCTGATCTATCTCTTCCCGTCTACATGACATTGATGACATTTCTTCCCTCTTTTCGTGGTCGATTGAGAGTTGCGCCGAGTGGATGTTGACATTGCCATAATAGGGATTTCAGTCGCAACAACTATGATCCCATTTTCATGATAGATTTTCCGTTACTGTTCACCAATGTCAGCAATATCATAAAAATGAAGAACAATATTTTAAATCTATTGTATAACATGTTGGTTTACTGTAGATTGTCTAACTATTTTACACAAAACCATATCAGCAACAAAGCTTCAAAATCTCCTTAAACCTTTTTGCGCACCTAGGCGCAGAACGAGACCATGATATTCGAAAAGTAGAGGTTATTTACCATAGAATGTATACTATGTGACCGTTCCGAAATGATTCCGAAATTTGTTCAGAATACATTAGTGAAAAAAGTATTGTTGATCTGACCACCTCAAACAAATTTGAACTAAAAAGTCATAGTTCCAAGCAAATTTACTTAATCTAATTTATTCACTAACCAAGTTCTTTCGTTCCTCTACACAATGAAACTAGTTGTGCTAAAATCGGACCAAAATCAAAAGAGCAACATGCATTTGAAGTGAACAGAGCAATGGTGGTTTCGGAAATGAAAATCATTAAAAAGTCCGGACTTTGATACGTTTAAACTCATGTTAAAAATCATGTTCTTATCCAATGATCATAATATTTTGAATATACATCATTCAATACATGATAAATTTATGAAAAATAGAAAATATCAATATTTCAAAAATAATTTTTTGAGGTTTTGGCCAGCCTCCAGCCACTGTGCGTCGTTCGTGCTGGACGACGAAAGCTACTTCCGCTCTCGAAGACCCACATTCCGGGAAATGACAGCTACTATTCCAGCGATAAGTCGGTCACACCCCCGAAGTAAAACATAAGTTTAGGCATAAATTTGAAAAAAGTTATGCTGTACATCGCCATATCGGAAAGAGGAATTTCAAAGCAGTGGTTTTAAACAGATTTTTTTTAATGCTTATTAACAACAGATATGCATAAATAATGCAAATATACTGCATGAAGCATCCAAAATGCAAATATATGCTAAGGTGTTTATAGGAATTTCCAACTTATCTACAGGTTGCACAAAAATATTTCCCTACAACATTACAATACCCTTCCATCTCCTATAACGTTACCAAAATGATGTAAATAACGCCATTGTGTATGCAATTTTCAAATGACTCATGTTCCCTCAATGATCGCAATAACGCTGCGCAGCGTTCGACATGGCGTGTTCATTTTCTAGTCTCAAATGAACACCACACCACGCTGTGTCGACTTTCACCCTGCCCAGTTTGACAGCGAAACATACCAACACAAGCACCAAAAAAGGACACAAGGCAATGAGAATCGTTCCTGTTTGGGGCGCTGCATGCATACAACATACACGTACCAACCCACGTACAAGGACACCGTCGTCGTCATCGCGTTGTCTGGTCTGGCGAAGCGTACACTGGGCCGCGTTGCACAATGTGGTACAAGATGTGAACCGAACAACTCGTGTGCGCTTCAATTTTTCGCTCGTGTCCATATCTCTGGTCTTTCTGGAGAAAAAGCAGAAAAGTACACCATCGGAGATTAATGGTTCTTTCGCGGGAGTGATTTTCAACGGGTTGGTTATCTTGGCTTACTATAGAAATTTGGTGCTGTGTTAATTTAGTGAAAAAGTCCATTATCGTATGTGATATAAGTAGGCGTTAGTGCACATAGAAAATTATTTTTGCGTAATGTGATGCAATTTGAGAAGCGAGGTCTGATTATCGATTAGGAAACTGCAGTTTCGCAGTTTGTGATACGTGAAAAAAGTGATACCTGCCAGTGAATGAAAATCGAACAAAGAAGAAAATTGCACAAAATTTGAGTTCGGAATCGATTAGTGCTAACTGACTAAACTGAATAAAACACGATTTGATTGTTCAATAATCGTTCCTAGTGTTCAAAAGCAAGGCTTTGAGGCTTAACCATCTTTCGATTGGGTGAATATATCATGTTTTTTTCGACATCCGTAACAGCACACTTTTTCCGACATGCTGTACTCTATGAGCTGTTGTTCTGTTTAGTTGAAGAGATGTGTTTTAGATACCGCAATGTACCATCATATTTCATTGTTCATCTAGGAACCACTTCAACAGCCCCACTAGTCACATCAGCATTCGGTTCAGTGCTTAATGTTTATGGTGTCACCTTGCATTCATAACCGCATCATATGAGGCAAAAACAAAGTTTAAAAAATCGATAGTCGTAACTTCATCCCCCTCAGTTACATGTTCACTAAAGTTATAAGGTTCTTTCGCCGCTTATCCTGTCATCCGCTGTATATGGTGTAGTTGGTAGTTCCCTAGCCACTTTCCCCAGCAATAAGCAACACTACATTCTCCCAATACCACATTTCACTGCCCAGAGTGCAGTGTGTGGACCCAGCAAGGGCTCAAATTATCACCTCGTGGTATCACTGCTGAGCATGCGGTGCTATATGTATTGGCGAAACAGAACAACAACAACAACATATAAAACGAACAGGATAACAACGCAACATACAACGCGTTTCGCCCCTGCTAGTAGACATTCATGCCACCTCATACTGGGCGGAAAGGACGGGTGAATAGCGGCAGAAGCAGTCGATGTTACGCACGTGCTAGAATCGATATAATGATTACATGCCGCATGGCATGAAAAAAAATCTGGAAGGATTATTAAAGTTTTTCGGGAACATTCTACTCAAACACGTTCGCTACATACTCTACAAAACATGAACTCCCATAAAACTAACGATTAATCGTTTAATTTTGCACTAGAACATGAAATTATAAATTCATTCTCATAAAACATTGACCTCCCAAACTTTATTCCTTTACTCGAGACGCTGTTTTAAACACATGTAGTTATGTTGTGTTCTGTTATGAGGCTTCCTTTGTTCAAATGTTGTTACTCCGAAGCAAAGTCCGTTCGAAACAGGGTAGTAGAGCTTCCTTTTGCAGTTCTGTGAGTGTGTATATGCTTTCTCAACTTTCTGGAAGGACGGCTAATTATTTTCAAACGTAAATTGCTGTACATAAATAGCAGTGAATAGCACAGTAAGCGCAGTAAGGATTGAAATTGATTGATTTAATCCTATTAATGAGGTCCGCTCTAATTATTTACTGTGTATTACAAGCTGCAGTAGCGGATCCAGGGGAGCGTCCTAGAGGTCCGGACCCCTTTCAAATATTTTTAACTTTTCGAAAAAATTTTAATTTGTTTCAATTTTATATTAATTTCAATTTTAAAATCATTTCAAATCAAAATTGGCATCCAAAACTGATTTTCATTAAATGAGGTTTTGACGTATAACGTATTGTATAATGTTCATTTCAAAAGCAAAATTTCGGACCCCTCCGGAAATATTTTTCTAGATCCTCTTCTGACAAGCTGTAAAACGTTTTACATCATAACTCGTATTTTCAAACTAGAACTTTGAAGTGTGTATTTTCAAACTAGAACTTCGAAATGTGGACATCTGGTAAACAACGCTTTCCTTCAAATTGTTGTCTAATATTTTCACTACAAGCTAACAGGAATACTATCTAGTCTAGATTTCAAGTGAACTATAAAAAATTAATTACGCTCTTAGAAAAAATTAAAATCACATTTGACGCTAAAACATTGCGACGTATTTTTATGACTGATATACGAAATCTGCATGTTTTGACTTGTAAAATAATATATTGTGTCTCTTTTGATGTAAAACTCGATTGAACGAGCTGAGGATTTGTGAACGACGTATATTTTTACTTGTTCTTGAATGGACGGATGAATATGGAACATTGCAAGATGACGTCATCTGAGTAAAAATTCTCGTAAAAATGACTGACAGTTCAGCCAGTTCGTTTACTTGGTGTTAAAATTTAAAAGCAACTCGAACCATGTTGCTTGCACTGGATGGAATTAAATATTTTTTAAGTCCAAGTAAACAAGCTCTCTGAACTGTCAGCATAGTGAGGTTATACATTTTCATGCAATGTTCTATATAATATGTACTATTGGATGCGCTAACATTGGTTGTACCCGTAGGTCGTTCAGTGGAAAGACACAAAAAAGGAATTGCTACGGTCATCAGAGAACATTGATGCTTATTTTTTGCTGACACATTAAGCAATTTACGTTGCCAAAAAAAATAACAAAACCTAGTAGTCGTTGGGAGACGATTTGTCTAGGAGACTGTGTTCGAAAGTTGATGAGTCGACATTAGCTTTCGTAGTCCGGTAGTTGGTGCGGGTTACTATGAAGGTTGGCTCAAGGCATAGTGAAGTAAGCTTTCCTTGACCGTCGTTTAGGTTTGCAGCGACAGTACATGTTGCTAGTATGTAGTCCAGACAATAACTCTATAACCTAATAGACTGAATAATGTACAGAAGAAAGCGTCAAGTGTGCAGTTATCGTCAAAGTGGGAAATTTTACGCTGGAAGAACCCTAACACAGCATTTAGCTTGGCGTTTGCCAAATATATATATTGTATACCGTCAAGATAGAAATCTTGTATTGGGTAGCAAAATTCCTACTTCGGAATATATACTACGTAGAGTGTATTTGTTTATACATGACACACCGCTGTTCCCCAGTAAAGTTCAGTTCCAGAATCAGTTGTGTCACTGAAGTCGGAATACTAACTATAACCTGCAAGAATTTCCGGTAAAACTATACTGGGTCAATATGCTCGTTCATGATTTGGTGTCAGTTTCGTTTATTTTTTCATCCATGAACGTTTTGTTAACAGAGATAGGTTAAATAATTTTTGTAGCATTTTTGTGAATTAATAATTGATTTAACTAGAAACAAATTCTCCACCTGCAGGTAAGATAAGTACTGGGACAGTTTCCTGCCACGTTAGCTCCCGATTTTCGTCAAAAGTGCTGCCCGTGGTTCGGTCAAAAGTGTTGGTAGAGCAGGATTACTGCCGGCTGAAGCTAAAGGAGTTTGCGCTTTACCAGCAAACCACAAATAATCCTTGCCATGTGCCTCTCTCGCCGCAGAACATAAGCCGAACGAGCTAACAGCCAACAGTAGGGCATTGCATAAAACAACCAGTTTCAAAATCTCAAAGGCCCCTTCATATTGTAACAAATGTCAAAGTAGGGGACGGGAATCGATTGCCTTGTACGCAGCTCACCTGGGTTCGAACCCAATCTCGCACATAGGGTTAGAGATTTTTCTAACCTGAAGAGGCGAATGACCTTAAGGTTAAAACCTCTATAATCGAAAAAAATGTCAAAGTAAACTCAAATGCCACATTGTTTGGACAATTATAGACCTCCGCCCACTAAGCATGATGTTTTTGCCATTGGCGCTATGGGACAATATGCGGACCAAATATATTAAATGCACTTTTGAAGCATCACTCGGGAAACTACAGTTTATACCTTATTTTTTAAAGAAAACATTTCAATGGAAATATTCGCATTTCTCAAAAATTGGGGAAGTTAGAGTTTTGGGACATTTTTTCTCATTTTTTTAAATTTTTAATAGCCATTCTGCTCTATGGAGCATATCATACAAATTTTGTAGTTTTTCTAATGAAAAAAATCAGAAATCGAATGGAACCTCTGTTACGTTTGTCAGAATACGAGAAGTTTGGGTTCTAGGGCATTTTGTCATTCGCATCAAATTTTATCATTTTCTCATTCATATATCTTTATTATACTTCAATAATTTTTTGATAAATGTACCTTGTTGAAAGCGAAAAAATTTTAGAAACAAAATAGAATAGATTGGCTGTCAGAAAAAATCAGAAACATAAGATCTTTGACATTCCGTCTAGAAATTACATTTTTTCATCCAATGCCTTAATACCCTAACTTTCCGTATTTTTTATTTTTATTATGAAAATGAATCAGTAATAGTCTACCAATGCCCCGAGTACATTGCACAGTGCACAGTGGTCCCAAAAAGCAAAAAAGGGGTTTTTTTAGACTGCGTCAAAACTGTTGACTTTAGCAATGTGGTGTCTTCGCGAAAGTTTCTTGGAATAGAACTCCTCTTCTTTCTGTATTATTGGATTGATGATTAATCTTCCTAATAGTGAGTTACAAAATTTATTTTCTTCAATAATTCAGATAGACAAATACTTTAGCAAAGTAGTAGGGATTGTTACTTGAAGACTTCAAATCTCTATCTGTTAAAGATTAACATGGGATATGAGATATGGGGCATATTTATAAAAGGCCCCTTAAAACAGTTTTTCATAAGTTTTCTTCTAGATTTTTCCCATTATATAAATATTCTAGAACATTATTTGGACTATTAAACTGCATTACTTTGGAAAATCTTCATGCAAATGAATCAATGCATTGATGTCTTTGTAATGAGGAGACATAGATAAGTGCTAACAAAATTGGACGATTTTTTTTGCTCTTTTCCAAGATGCTGAGTGATTCATCACACAGAAACAACTTTTTCAATAATGTATATTTTCTTTTACATACTTTTACTTGTGTTCGAGAATGACTAATGTACTATTCTTGAATGAACTTCTTCCTTTATCATCTCCTTTGTATAAATTTTATTTGTTATGAACTTCAACCTTTCTATTTACATTGATTCATTTTCATAAAGATTTTCCCAACAGAATGAGAAAAAACTGAAAACTGCTTTTTTTCGTTTTACAAGATGGTCGCTTATTGGGACGCTCTCAGTTGGACCTTAACACAACCCAAATGAGAGATGAATGGTTGCAATGCTCGAGACAAACCATTGTGCATTATGCCTTCAAGTACTTTTACAATGTAGTTTATGATAAAATTTCACGGTAATTTTCTACGTTATGAATGTGGATTGAAATTGGATCAGAAATTGATAGATTGAAGTTGTAGGCTACGGGAAAAGATAAAGCATAACGCATTCCTTTATGAAAACCAAAGGTAGACCATCGACTCCTGGCCCTTTAGGAGTATCCACCAATGTTAACTCTATCTAGCCTCACTGTCAATAAAAGGAAATTTAATCCCTAATTTTCAGTATGGTTCAAAGCAGGAAGAAGGTAGCAGCGATCCTGCGTTGAGCACACGTAAAAATGATTCGGCAAGTAGATTGATAGAATTTTCCAGAGAACCAACTACCCTTCACATCGTAGTAACCGTTGGATTGTGTTCGACTATCTTTCCACCGGCTTCTCCGGTATTATTCATCAGGAAGTGGGTTCATGCAGGCTAAACGAGACAGGCCCAACAAGCTACCTACAAAACACCATGTTACAAACAATCCGGAAAAAATAAGGATCAGAAAAATTAGCGACGAAAAAAGAAAGACTACAATTGGAAACTTGGAATAAGAAACTTGAAAGTCACAGCATTGTACGAACTTTGCTATGTAGAACAGAAGGTATGAAAAAACGAATATCGAGCGGCTATATTCTATCACCGGCTTTACAGTGCTGGACAAGGTGCAGCAATGCGTGATCAAGTGGCAGGCTAACAGCGATATGTGTTGTGAAAATCATAGGCTGTTTCTATAACTGCCGCGTCAGCAACGTGCGAGACCTGGGAACGGTCGACGTAGATCCCAAAAGCTCCAAGTCCCGGAGTCTCCAGGAGTCAAACCAGGAGAGGTGGCACCCCTACACTTATCGAAAACTTTACTTATTGATGCTTCATAGTAGCAGTGTAAACGAGTTACAGTTGTATACCCCGGAGATTCGATGGTAACTACTTTAACTAAGTCTACTGCCAGCTGCCTCAAAGCAGCACAGAATTCTAAACATCACTATTAAAATGAAAACCTGTTTAAATCCACCTAGTGGTGCAATTATGCCTTTCTCATTTGTCCAAACTAATATTCCATCACAGACTAACAGACATAACACTCAAAAATAAAACTTCGTCCGCTTTAACGGTCATTTCAAATATATTTGTAGTTGGTACTGTGGCCACATTTGAAATTATGGCGCCACTGACATATGAACAAGCATAGACCACTAGTGAAAAATTGTTCCCAAACCTGAGAGGTAACCCACCAGTAAATGAGTGTTTGGGATCGTGAATAAAAGGTGGAGCTAGTGTTCTGGGAAAATTGTCGGATTTTTTAGGGAATTTCCTCATAGTGTTATGTCTGTTAGTCTGTGATTCCATGACTGGTTATGTTCAATATAATGGTGGAAATTTATATTACATATTCAGTACGATTTGCACATACATACAATGGATCGACAGCTACGACCTTGAGATGCTATGTGTCGACGCTGAAACACTTGAAACCAGAGGCGAATCCAGGAGGAGAGTTCGAGGCATCCGAACCCCGCAGAAAATTTTCAACTTGTTAAGAAATTCTAAACTAATTTCAATTTTAAAGTAGTTTAAAACTCAAAAACTCAAAAAATCTTGACATTCAGCTTGGTTAATGAGATACAGCGAGAAACGCGCTGAGAAATTTTTAATTTTTTGCTTCAAATGACTGTATCTTGATGCATAATATGTTTGTATGTGTAAAACTATTTGAGAAACGCAATGGCATAATCGATTTCAAAACAAAAATACATGATTTGTGAGAAAAATGCAGTTTAAGTTTTTATCTGGAAATATAGCATATTTGGCAACACTGTAACCAAAATAACTATTTTTCTTAGATTCCCTGACTCATTTCCTTCAAAATGCATCTCAACGATTATTTAAAGACCAAAAGAAACCAAAGATATGAATAAAAGTTAATAATTGATGATCTTTTCTGTGGAAAATTTTCCATGCACAATTATGACACGCCATACAAATTTAATACACCTATGACACGTGTGAGTGCGACTTTTGTTTACACTTTTAGTAAAAACTCGCAACATAGTCAACCGATCTTCGTAATATTTGAGAGGTTAATACAGAATAGATAGACGCATCAATTGCCTCTCTTGTATTGTTTATACCATTTATAAGTTTCAAGATATTCAAGCTCAAACTTTAAAAATCGTTTTTCTCGAAATGTGCAAAATGGCGCTTGTCATAAGATAGCACAACAGCGACGAAATGTTGTTTATCGCGTATCACGTAATGTGTTCATTTCAAAATCGAAATTTCAAACCCAATAGGAAACTTTATTCTAGATTCGCCTCAACTTGAAACAAAAATATATAATATTTAATTTGCTTGATCAGCATTAAATCAATTTCGTATTTCGGCAAACTAATTTTATCATTCGAGGGTGTGTGTGTGTGAAGGGGATGAATAACCCACAACCAAACCACCTATAAACGTCAAAAAAATAGGGAGTGTTGTGTAGTGGCACAGCATCTTCTCTGGTCGAACCCTGAACTCGTTAGTGAGCTTAGCATAAAATATGGAGGTGTAAAAGTAGATAGATAGATATCATCGATTCTGTGTACACGGATACGAAAAACTACCAAAAGTTGAGCTCTTTTGACTCAATCTGGGGGTAACGTGGAATAAGGTAAAAATAGGTAAACCGTGTAGAAGGTAGTTTCCCTTTAACCACGGCAAAAATCACAACTCATTGAGAGGTTTTTTATACTCAACCTTGAGTTAAATTTACTTAAATTTAAGTTGAATCTACCTAATTTTGAGTATACTTCAAACAACTCAAAAGTACCTTATTCCATGGTTGATCCGGACTGAGTCGAATCTTTTTCTTTGTTTTTGACAACACTCATTAGTGCGAAAGCAACGCAAAACTCAAAATTACTTAAATTAAGTTAAAAAAACTTATTTTGTGGGTTGTTTTATTTTCCGTGTACAGTAGTAGCGCTGCACAGTTTCATTGATTGTTGGCCATGATGCCAGAGTTAAGGTTGCACAGAGAATGCGTAAAATTCGCAAACGAAAAAAGCAGTTTTTTTCCACACCGTATGTCAGATCTTCATAAAAATCAATCAGCGTATGTAGAATGTTGTTACTGTACTGCTGATTGATTTTTATGAAGATCTGACATACGGTGTGGAAAAAACTGCTTTTTTCGTTTTACGCATTCTCTGTGCAACGTTAAGGTTATTGAATCGTTGGATATTTAAAAATAATTATTTGTTGTCGATATCCGACCACCGCTGAAGGCGGTTGGTTTTGTACTTAGTGATAAGTTTAAATAAAGAGAATAGTCAAAATATCAATTTCCTACTTACCTGTTGCCAGGCTTGTTATTTGCTCACACAATGAGCCACAAAGAGCGAAATACACCAATTAAAAATAGAGCAGCACAAAAACACTGCGATGTGCAGAACGACCGCACAAAGAGAAACTTGAAAACGAAAAAGAGTAGGATCTGTGCATCAAGAGCTGCACAATTTCGTTCAAAGAGTCACCTTGAAGAGCCACTTTTTTGTGCCTCCCCTCATTGGAAAGCAGGTAGGAAGGCAAATCAAACTACAATTCAGATAAAGTTTGATCGAAAGAACGTTTTAAAAATGTTTTTGGTTGCCTTCTCTTCTTACGTGAGCGTGGGACCAAGATACACACTAAAGAGCCTCTTTATTTCTACTCTTTGTGGCGTGCAGCCATGGAGTAGAATACACGTGTGGGAGCAACACGCATAGGAGTGAAGAGGTTTATTGTGAAAGAGAAGAGCGGTGGCTCGCATGAAAAGTGCAAAGAGCGTTTGTTATTCTTCTCTTTATTTGCTCTGAGGTGCATAACATCCCTGCCTGTTGCCGATCCATTACTTACTTGCTACCGTTGATACCATCCGACGCATAACCTGCGATGAGAATTACCCGGAAACCACGTATCAGTTTGAATTCTCGACCCCTTTCAATCCCGGTCTGAACGAACCACTCATCCACAACGTAGCGCATTAGACGCATCAGGGGGGTTTGGTTGACATTTACAGAGTGATTGCATAATCTTTCTATATGAGAAAGACCAATATATAGTAAAGTCCAAAAAAGTCAATTTTCGTAAAAAAAAATTTGCCGGGCTTACGTCAAATCCCGACGTTTCATGCATTTTAAAGACATTTGGCATGAAAAATACAAATTCGATTTTAAAATTTTCCTTTACTCCCATTACGTTCCCGTTTCGTTGGCATCAAATGACTCAATTGATGTTTGTTAACGACTACTCTACAAAATGAATACTTTGTCCGACCATATCCGTGAAGAGAGTAAAGTGCGATATTTCGATTATTGTATCGATTTTGTCGGCTGTTTTCGGCAAAGTTAAGACTAAGAGAAACGAAAGCAATGAAATTGAAAGATAGATATTCTAGAGCGAATCAGTTATAAACATAACACGGAAAACTAGGACTAGGCAGGCTCATATGGCCATGATCGAAAGGAACTGTGAAGAATCTATTGCCTTCTACTGGTAGGAGTTGGCCTTTCCACCCAAGTTTACCGCATGGTCGTTGATAGAACATAACTCATCATCATGTTTTACCGCCGATGCCGCGAATTATATTGCACACTACATTTTAAATGTAGTCATGTCCTGCACACAACCCTTAATTTTTTTCATATATAAATTTAACCCATTATTGCGTATGTGATGTTTACCCAATAAATGAGTTTTCCCAGTTTCGTCGTAGATGGGTGTTATAATACGCATTAATGGGTACTTTATTTTAACCGTCATTATAATAACAGTAATTTTACGATTGAAAACAGATTCATATTAAATTCCATATTAAATTCGCAAAAGGGCGAATAAGATTTGTAAACAAACTTTTATTTTGATGGTTTCTCTTAACTTATTATAATTTCAAAGCAGAAAACAATTGAAATTACTTCTACGAAGGGTAAAAATTTACATTAACGCATATTTTTCATGAAATTTCACTTTGTAGCAGACTAATGAGCGAAACAAGTTTGTTTACAAAAACACTTTCGCCTTTTTGACGAATTAATATTGAATTGCTTTTTGGCTGAGCTATGATTAAATCCACATATTGATCAGTGCTTTAAATCTGTTCAAATTAGTTCCTTCAACTAGCAGAGTATGTAGATCGAACACAATGGACATTGCTACAACGTTGAATATGATTTTGTTTCGTAATTTTAATACAATTAACCGAAAGCTACATTCAGTCCCTATCGTGCAGCACGCGATAGCAAAATATCCAGTTTCCCCGAAATTATTTTGCAGTTCAATCCAGCAAGCAACTTTCTACAAAACAAAAACGACAGGATAATGCAAATTCCACCCCAACTGTTGGAAGCCTATTTCTCTAGGAAAATATAATTCGATTTGACTAGCGGGAAAACCCGTTGAATATTTGTTTATATATTTACATATAGTGTGCAAAATGTGACTGGTTTGTATCACTGTCAACCATCTAGATAGGTCTAAAATATAGCTAGCGATAGATATTCAGCTGCAACAACCTACATTTGCTTACCGTTTGACTAACAGCGGCGAGAAGTGCATTTCGTTCGATTTGCTCGTTTGGCTGTAGTTCAAGGACAGAGGGAAATATTCCACCCACAATGCATCGTTCAGTATAAAGAAGCAGAATGGGTGAATATCTAGACCATCCTGTGATGAAATCGAAGGGCGAAGGGCGATTTCTACCAATTACGATCGGATTATTGCAATAGGATCTATTTTGTCCATTCGTTTGAGCTTGACCTGTTTTGGTATGAAATCATTAAAAATTACAATACATATTTTTCAAAAGGGACAATAGATTTTGTAAACAATCTTTCGTGTATCTGAGCGAAATACTTTGTTTGCAAAAACCTTGTGCGAACTTTTGAAAAAGTAATATTCATGAAGTTTGAACCTTTTTTAAGGAGTTAATTGAAGCCAATTTTGGTTTAACTTTGTATATATTTAGCCAGTTAGACGAACTGACAGCAAGTTGGTGTCAGTTACTGACGAGTGAGACACGAATCATTAAAATCCAACTATTATTGCTTCAGTCTTGTGCCCTCATACGCGAATTGGATTATCTATTTTTTTCCTTTGGGAATAGTGTTGCATATTCGCAGACCTTGGTTCTCATGGCGAAAGACAGTTTGTTTCCCTATACTCGTCAGCGACCGCGAGCTTCTGTGTCTGGCTAACCGAGACATCACTCGGTACCAGTCAATTGTTCTAGTCGTTCACATATGTTGTGTGGACTGTTTAGATTTAGTCTCTAACTAGCGCCAATTTTGGTATTAGTTTGGATATATCGTCTAACTGACAGCAAGTTGGTGCCAGTTACTGACGAGTGGAACACGAAACATTAAAATCCAACTATCGTAAGAATTATTATTTCTTTGCAGATTTATAAGTAGTTTTGAATTGTCCTGTTATGGTTCGCAATCGTGACTATAAAAACGGCAGAAGTCCAGTGAAATAGGAACAGCTTTTTCATTATCTTAACCACAGAGAACAGACATATAAGCTGGAACAAACTTTCCCGAAAAACCTGTGTAAACATTTAAATGAAAATACGTTTAAAATCACTATCGCATACAGGTTCGTATGCGTGAGGCACCATTGTATCCAAGTTTGCACACAAGTCCCGTATAGAGATTGCTGGCCGATCGAAGCGCCGACCAGTGGCAAGTTGCTATTTGCTATTGTCATTTCAAAGCGACAGTTTCATTTCTTACATAAGTTGAAAACTTTACTTGTATGTCAATTCTCAGTGTTTTAACTGAGAAAATTGTAAATCTCGCCTGGCTTCTGAGATCTCTTGAATGTTTGGAGCTGACCGAGCCGAAATCGATGTATTTCACACAACCTGATCATCTCATCCTAATTTGAGCTCCATAAAGTTGAATGATTCATAGCTTCTGAAATTCAAATTTCGTTCAATTCCTTGCGTCTCTATCAGTCATAATCTTTTAATCTGTTTTTATCAGTCAATCGAGTGTCAGTGACATTTATTCAACGATGAAATACTCCTAACTTTATAAATATTTTATTTTTGCGAAAGATGATCATATTTCCCAAATGATCTTATTAAATGGTGAAAGATAGAAAACCCCCAACCATCTTCAGCTTGCAAAGCACAAACGAATTACAATCACTACCTTAAAGAAAACTTACTTCAAATGTCATGAGTGCGGAAATTTTCCCACAAACTTGTAACTGGCAAAGATGATCAATCACGATTTTTTCCACGCCTCCTATCACGAATTATCGCGCTGAAGTGGTTCACATACACACAAGTTTGTTTCAGTACCCAAAGATACTGGAAGTAATCCGGAGCAAACTGGGGGAAAGTTGTTCCAGCAGTATTCGTTCATTCTTCGCTCTTTTTGCCTCCTCGCTGGCTAGCAGTGCTGGTAGGTAGGATTTCTTGCTCTGTAGAATCTGGGAGCCAAATGCGCTGGAACAAACCCATTGCTTGCGCAAATGGTCGAATTTCGGAGAAAACCCGAACAGTTCCGAATATGCAAGAGATACGCAATCGTATCATTCACCTGGGTAACTCACCGTCGAGTGATAAGAAAGGCAAGAGAAAAGGTGCGTAAAATTGTCCAGGGAAGTGCTCAGCGTATAGGGTAGGAAATATTGCTTTTATTGATGTCTTAAATTCCGATTCAAGGTTTTTCGTAATTACGAGATTTAATCTTAATGTTTGTATTCCTGTTATCGCATCATAAATACTGGCTTATCTGATTGCGGAAACTTGTCATCACCGATCACTCAACATGGACTGGACGTCAAACATTAGAACAGCGAATACAATGTACTGAACTATGAGTTCTACTAATTATTTTCATAAAACAAAATATGTCTGATTCGCATTAATAATGAATTAATAGTGTACGGTCAATGAATATTTCAATAAACATAATCAACTGGTTTGATAGCCAAGTAGGGTATCATCGAATTGAACTCGTATCTGTCAGACTAGTCTGATTACTTTATAGCTCCCCTATAAAGCTGAAAAGTCGCCCCAGGCACAACTGATAATTTCACTTACGCTCGAACCGGTACGACTGTCACTTATATGGTTCTAATTTACAAATCATCAATGAATAATAAAGCTATCGGTACCTGTGAAATGTCTGGAATGGAGTGATATCGCCGATGACCCTCGTCTGGCATTGGTCGTTGAACCGTGTAATTAGGAAGTTAAATTATGCGTATCACAGTGTTAAGAGTGATACGGCTGCTTCGAGAAATGATTGCGGTTCTTCATTTTATAGATCCAAAAGACTGATGGAGAATTAAACTATTTTGGATAAACGTAATAGCAAGGTAATAGAAAATATAAATAGTTAACTGTTTGCGTATATATTCGCGATAGTTATTCTTATTTCCACAAAGCTTGACCAAGAACAATAAAAAATATTTTCCAGTTCTATAAACGAATAGTTAAAGAAACGTGCAGCGTTTTAATAATATTGTTTTTGAAAGATAAATGACAAGCAACCAGTTTAACCGAACAATATCGGATTGCATTTTACATGTGACCGGACGAATCAGTTTATATTTTCAGAACCATATAACCGATCCATACGAAATTTTATAGTAGTCTATAGGGATACTCTTTGTTTGAGAAAATCCACCCAATTAACTCTAAGAAACTGATGCAAGTCTGTTAATTTTGAATGATGGCTGCCGTTTCCGAATACTCCTGAAACCGCCTTTTTCTGATCAACGAAATTTCGGTTGATTGTCAGTGAACTAGAATTGCAAATACTTGTTGTTTGGCACCCATTTTAGCAATATTGCCTCCTTTTTTCCATTCGTCGCGGTATCGGTTTTAATCGAAATATTCTTTGTGATTGCACTTCAAAATCCGTAACTCCGGAACCGGAAGTCGAATCGGGATGAAATTTAATAGCAGTTTACGGTGACGCAACACCATTTGAGACTAAGTTTGATCAAATCTGTTTAGTCATCTCCGGTAAATCTATGTAGGCTATAGGAACCGTCAATGGCTCCATGGGTTCCGAATTCCGGACCGAATTTCAAATATGTAAGATGTAAGAATTGTTTGTTCATTTGTTTAATCTAGCAATCAGATAAAAACATCTGGAAGTTTTTGATCCTTGTACCTCAACTATGCAGTTGCGCATGTTGAAACACTGATAAACGGTGATCATATTAGCGTTCGAGGTGCATTTATTCTTATTTATGAACGCTAATATGATCACCGTTTATCAGTGTTTCAACATGCGCAACTGCATAGTTGAGGTACAAGGATCAAAAACTTCCAGATGTTTTTATCTGATTGCTAGATTAAACAAATGAACAAACAATTTCAAAAAGAATCATTCAGTATGTTACATTGGATGCGATAGCATTTTGTCAAAATTTCATACAGCAAACGATCTAAAAATTTTGCTGACGCTCCAGTTTTTAGATGTTCACCATAAATAAATTTATTTTATTTTGTGGAAAGTTCGGTGACAAAATGGTTTTACTGGTTAAATCAATGAACGATTTGTTGTTCAAATCCCCAGCAAAACTTAGCTAAAGCCAGTAATTCAAACTAAGTGTGTGTCTTGCCCAAAAACGCTATTGCATCCAATGTATTACTTGAAATAAGCAACACGTGATTTATTTTGAGAACTTCAAATAGTAGTCAAAATCAAATTCGTATCCTTGAAATATCTATGCTAGTGGTAAGTTCTCGAAAAATGAATTTCGAGGTATTCTAAAAATTGTTCTTGGACGAAGCTGTTAATTTCTTTCAAACAATTATGAAGACTAAAGCACTGAGGACTGACATACAAGTAAAATTTTCAACTTGTGTAAGAAATGAAACTGTCGCTTTGAAATGACAACAAGTAGCAACTTTCCACTGGCCGGCGCTTCGATCGGCCAGCATTCGCTATACGCGACTTGTGTGCAAACTTGGATACAATGGTGACTCACGCATGCGAACCTGTATGCGATGGTGATTTTCAAAGTAGTTTCATTCAAATGTTATGTTATTCAAAGCTTATATGTCTGTTCTCTTTCTAATATTCTGCTTTCTAAAACTTCATAGGCTGAATAATAAATAGAGCTCAGTCTACTTCCAACTACCGAAGACAGTGGTCCCAAAAAGTTTTCAAATAGAGCGCGATAAAATATACAATTAGTCAATCGCATTTAATTCATGTGCACTGTACTACAAGAATTCCGAACAAAGTATTGTTATTTTCATTCCAGCAATGAGAGTGGCGTAGCCAAAAATTCTATTTGGTGAGGGTTTGGACGAATAGAATTTGATGTAACTTTGATAAAATGATCCACAAACAAAAATAATTCATATATTTAGAACAGCTTTAAGCCTCCGTAGATAACTGTCATGATTTGTTTTAAGTTAAAGAATATGCACTTTTAAAGTTGAAGAAATGTTCGAAAAATTTTCTTGCGGTTAAAATAATTCCGAAACCGTCATCGTTGAAAGTTTAAAAACTTCGAAGAAGTTTTCTGTTATAAAACGTCGCGTATTCGGATTAGGGCATTGCAAAAAGAAACTTATTTTTTGAATTCTCAAAGTCCCCAAAGTGTTGAAGCAAGCTCAAATGCCAAATTTCACAACATCTGAACAATTTTAGACCCCCGCCCACTAAGTTTGAAGTTTTTGACATTGGTACTATTGAAAAAATATGAGAGAAAACATTAAATGTTACAATTTTTGAAGTAGTGCTCGAAAAATTACAGTTTATACCTTTTTAAAGAAAACATTTTTAGTATGTCAATGGAAAAGTCTTTTTTTTTTTTGAAAAATGTAGAATGTTGGGCTTTTAGAATATTTGTTCCAAAAATCTCCTACTACTTATAGCTATTTTGCTCTAAGCTGCACATCATACATATTTTGCTTTTTTTCTAATGTAGAAAGTCTCAGAAATCAGACGGTACTTTTACGACCATTGTCAGAATACGAGAAGTCAAGGTTCTAGGGTATTTCGTCATTCATATTAGATTTCATTTGCTCATGAATATATCTCAAATATACTTCAATCGAATTTTATTAATTGTACTTTGTTGAACGTGAAAAATCCTAAGGAACAAAATAGAAGTAGATTTGCCATCGGTAAAATTCAGATGCATTAGATTTTTTGACATTTAGTCTCGAGTCCATATTTTATCATTAAATAACACATATCAACTCCATTTACCAACAAATAATTATTCAATTTACTACTTTCAATGTGAAAAATGTTCAGGAATCACATGGTAAATGTTTCATTTCAGGAAAAATACAAGAAGTTAGGTATTACGGAATTTGATGAAAAAATAGGTTTCTAGACCAAATGTAAATAAATCTAATGTTTCTGAATTTTATAGGCAACAAATTAATTTCCCATTTGTTCCTCAGAATGTTTTACGTTCAACAAGATACTTTTAGTAAAAATTGATTGAAGAATAATAGAGATCTATGCACTAGAAAATGATTAAATTTAATATGAATGACAAAATGCCCTAGAATATGAATGACAAAATGCCTTAGAATCTCGTATTCTGACAAAGGTCGCAAAGGTACTGTTCGATTTCTGAGATTTTTTCACGCCATAAAAATTGAAAAATATGTATGATTTGCATCATAGAACAGAATGGTTATTAAGAATGATGAATTTTTTTGACAAATGCCCCAAAACTCCAGCTTTCCCTGTTTGTTGGGAAACAAGGGTACTTTGAATGAAATGCTACAATTTTTGTCTTAAAAATGGTATACATTGTAATTTTTCGAGTGCTACTTCATAGTCATGGCACTTAGTATAATTTTTCCTCATATTTTTTCCATAGTGTCATGGTTAAAAACTTCAGGCGAGGGGGTTTAAAATTGTCCAAATGTTGTGAAATTTGGTATCTAAGTTTACTTTGACATTTGTTTTTTTTTTTTTTTTTTTTTTTTTTTCAATGTGCTAATTCTCAATTTCTGATACAATAATTTTAGTAATAAATTCTCCTAGAGGGCATTATGGAAAAAAATAGTAAGAGTCAATGTGTATTTAGAAAAGTTGTTGTGAATGTCATTTACAATAACTTTGTGGAAGACAGGACACTGCGGAAAACCATGTGGGAGAGACACCACGCCAAAAACACCTTCCCATACAAAAACAAATATAAAGACTTCATCATCTTTAGCTAGATCACATAGTTACATACAACAAAAAAACTTTCTCCAATTTTTTTTATTATATTGCAGACAAAATTACAAACTTTCAAAAGCAATTAAAAATATCTGTTGTCGTTTGCCTCTTTTCGAGATGTCAACACTTGATGAGGGCGTATTTTTCAGTGAGAATTATGTATAACTTTTGAATCAGACAAGTTAAAAACATCCTGCTATCAACAAAAGTTACCCCTAATTATTCTGGTTGCAGTTTAAAATCGAAATAGTGAACTTGCGCCTTTTGATTTTTCTCCTATTTTCAGTGTGCGAAGCTAAAGCGTAACTGGTGTAGATGATGCGCAAGTTGATTCTCTAACATGTACACAAGATGCGCTTTAGTTGCCCACTCTGCAAATAGGGAAAATAACGAAAGGCGCAATTCATTTTTCGATTTTCAACTGCAACCAGAATATGGTTTTGAAGTGCTCACAACACCACTTTTGCGTTGCGTTGCGTTGCGTTGTGACGATGATTTTGGCGGATTGCACACTGACTTCATCATGTTTGACTGCTGATTATCTAATAAGAGTTGCTTAGGAAGTGGTAAGTAGGAATTCATACCAATCCGACCCATATTAAAACCTCAACAGCATGATAGCCATCATTGCCGGCCGCCCCCATCTCCATCGTTCACGGGGAAGGATAAAGGATAAGGTAGACAGGAAGTGTTGATGCTCCACCTACTTAACGGAAGGACGACGATTCATCAGACTCTTCCATAGGTGTCGCGGAGTTGGTGGTTTGGAAGGGTATCAGGTCTAGGATTCGCTCCAAGCAAACGATGCGACCTGTAAAGCATATTTTATTAGGTAGTTGTTTAGTTAGTCTTCGAGTGCACGATCACTCGAAAAAGAGATGATCTTGTTTAGTTTTTGGTTATTTTTAAACTCTGGGCAGCCGGCTACCGAGAGTATACTATGTTCCCTAAACAAAAACAATTTGAACTCCACACAGCCGATCGTGGGAGTATTGCCTGGAAAAGCTAATCTTATCTGCGTAATGGGCCGGATCACTATTTATTGCAACAGTATTTGGACAGAACTCGCTACTTCTTCTCTACGATATATTTATTGGCTTGAAAACTACCAAGTGACAGCATATTATACTGGCAAAAATAGCGCGAGATGTTATAAATCTAGGAAAGTATTTCTTATTTTCCATATCGGATTGTTTGTGGAATACAAGTATACGAGCGATAATACCGAACACTGAAGGGAAATATAAAGGATTGTTAATCTGATGCACGGGCTTGTTAGCAATAACGGAGCTTTAAATTAGGTTCATAAAAACAGACGCGGCGAATTTTCAATACGTATTGAGCCGTGTTCATAGATACTAGTCAGATTAGTCGTATTGGGGCTAATTTCCGATCAACTATTCATTTTTACGGCAATGTTTTCTCGACTAGATCTGTTCGCACCCTCTCATTCTGTTCGCACCCTCTCATTCTGCGGTCTAAGGACCAAATGTCATCAATAGACTTAGAATCGCGTGGAGGCATGAGATAGGAAACTTGTAAGAATTTTGCTATCCCACCGTTTGACTACCAGAATGGATGGGAGAACAGTAATACTAGCAAATACCGACTACCATAAGAGCGGTGCAAATTTGAGCGAGTGACGTAGAGTACTGCACTGAAAAAAGGACCAGGAGTGCGATTTTACGAAGTTTTAGCTTCCGATGGCCCTACATTTTCTGACAAAGTGAAGTTCTTGAATGTTGAGATTTTTATTACTGTTTAGAAAAGCAAAAGTATCATAAAGCTAGTGTCAGGCCTTCATGAGACCTCAAGAAGTCACTTTTGGAGGTATTCGTAAATGTAGATTTGTCGGTAGACGGTTCCAAATATAATAGAAAAATACCTAATTTAACACAACTACAGATCACTTGCAACATAAAAAGCTTTTTGTGAAATTCGACAGCTCCATCTTAGGCCAATTCAATAAATTTCCTGCATGAAAGTTTCCATTTTTTAAAAACGGTTTTTAAGCCAAAGCTTTGGAAGTTAAACCTTGGCGTGGAAGTGCCGGTATATTAATATATTCTGTTACTTAATGTAGAATTAGATTTCGTCATTTACGGCTAATATACAACCGCCAGAAGAAACTTAAAACGTTGGTACACAATCAAGAAAGGCGAATCAGAAAAGGTATATGTCAGTGATTCACTAAATACAGACTGGAAAGAGGGTAATATGGAAAACCTTAAGGTCCGCCCAGATAAAGTCTTCGGTACGGAACAAAACCTCGGCCTAGGAACTCCTAGCATGTTGTTAGTCGCCTCTTACGACATGGGAGCAGTTCCCAGAGGTTCTATTCTTGGTTGAAATAGTGCAAAAAGATTTCAGCCCGCCGGACACCACACGGCTTTGAAGTGCTCACAACACCACTTTTATGAGAAAAATTCATAAGAAACTGTGCAAATAAAAATGTGTTTTTTGAGAGGCACGCTTACAATGGAAATCACTCTAAAATGAGAACGGTTTGAGATACAAACTTGGCATCCTCAACAACTTTGCTCAACATTGATTGCTCTTGAATACCACAGATTGATTCTATTACTAATGTTCTATTGTTCTATCTCAACTATAATGTGAAATAATTTTTGTAGCTCTGACCGCTTTAGCCAAAGAAGCAGTTTGTTCCACGCAATAAATGTTTCAAAAACATCAAATCTCTAAATCTAAAGATGAAAGTGTAAACAATTGTTTCCTGCTAATTTCGATTCCTGGACCACTGTGCATTGGCGAATTGAATTCTTGTCGGCCGGTCTCACGAACACTAATGCGGTTACTCGGGTTGAAAACAATCCCATTTCCCTTTTCCGACTTTGTTTATTATTTTCTTCCAGCTAGTGATGTAGTATTTGTGTCATGTGACATGTACGAACATGATCCGTAGAAAAGTCTATGGTTTGTATCAGTGCCATATTTGTTTACCACATTGGCTTCGATAGTAGGGTACTCGCTACGAGTTTTTGTTACGCACAACCACGAGTATTTTATGAGGCAATTTTTGTCAATATGATTCTTAGGAACTACCCGAATAGAAATGTACAGCATCAAAACCATAATTTTCACTGTGACAGTACAGTCATTTTACACTAACGTACCGTAAAGTCCAATTTTATGCTACAACATAACAACAATAAACTTTAACGTTTCTACAGTAAATTTTAATATAAAACCTACTTTTACAGTGAAAAGGGTGGTGGTTATGTATCTTTTCTAGTACATGTAGACTTCCAAAGCTATTTTTCCTTGAAAACAGTGGAATCAAGAAATACGCAAAGCCTTTTTTCATAAAGATAGGTGCTTTACGTGCAGTTCAAAAAGCTGCTCAATTTTAACCATCCAATGTACAATACAATTCTTCTAGAATATTTCCAATAGTCCAATTGCGTGGAAAACATAGCTAAAGACAGACTAAATTGATAAGTTTTATCAGTTTTCAATAATATTGCACGTTATCAAAGAGATATGAAAAACTCATTTTCGTCGTCAGCGTACATTGTCCCTGGCAACACCGCTCCATCGGAATCCAATCAGACTAATTGCAATAACTTTAGTTCTAGAAGTGATGCTGGTAACTGTCAATACTCAAATGAAAGGCAATAGTCACATCTATATGCCTTACTTGTTTTTGTGAGCAAATCTTGCCTCAATCAAAAGTTATAGCTATTTAAAAACGTTGTTGTCCACAAACAGCATGGGCATGAAGGGGTTAACATTTCCATATCAACATTTGAATAGGGCTAATAAGATTTGTAAACAAACTTTTGTTTTGCTAAGTTCTCCTAATTTGTTATCATTTCAACACAGAAAACATTTGAAATTGATTCTACCAAGGATAAAGATGTTGATTCATGTGTATTTTTCATGAAATTCAACTCGGTAGCGGAATAATGAGCGAAATAAGTTTGTTTACAAAAGTCTCATTAGCCCTTTTGAAGAATTACTATTGATTTAAAAAATCTCTTTTTTCTATACATTTTTTTTTCTCAAGAACTGTAAAATTTAATGTGAATATACTGTGCCACACAGATTTTTTTATGGTGATTTTTAATTTATTTTCAATCACATATTTGGAGCATGAATATAAATGTAAAATTAAGTTCCACAACAAATGCACATAACTTGTCGTGCTTTCTTCAACGAATTCTATTACAATTTTACACGTTGATTGAAGATTACAGTTTCATTAAACGGGATACCAATGCACTTGCTGTAAAATAAATGACATGTAATATTACACGAACGAAAGTGTAAAATCATATGCTTTTTGATGCTTTGGGTTTCAATCAAATTTTTGATTCAAGCTAGGTATGTTTACATTCGTTTTGATTTACATGTCGTTTAAATTTCAGTATTTTTTGGAGTGCATTTTTTCATTAGACAGTAAAATTTATTGTTGCTTGAAATTTTATTGTAAATCTACTGCAAGAACTCTGCGTTGAACAATTTTGAAACAGTAATAACCAAAATATCTATTGTTTGTAGGGTAATGCTATTTTATTTTTCTATCCGGGAAGGCAAAGGTATTAATACCGACTTATATCATATGTGGCAGACTTCTTTCCAAGTCGAGTATAGTATCATGACCCTATAAACCAATAAAAAAATTCAAACTCGTTACCTAACCTTCACAGTGATTGAGTGCTTAAAGCTAAATTCACATCTTTCTGATCCTATTCAGCACCGTGTACGGACACAAATATTTTTTCGAACAATCGGATGCGAGCATACACACTTGCCCGGCACGGTGTCGTGCCGGAGAAGTGTGAATGCTTGCATTTGATATGCATTAAAAAAAAAATTGAGATCCGTGCACGGTACTGAAACGTCACTGAAACGAATCGGATAGGTATAAATAGTGCTTAAATATGCCCTCGTTATTTCCCGAATCGACCAGCCTAACGATTATTACACACACGCCCGAAAGTCGACCATCGACAATCAGTCCGCTCACACGGTCCACACGATAGCGCGGTGGAAATCAAGTTCAAAACCATAGCAACGAGCGCGTGCTCGTACGAAAGCGGAACGCTCTCTCATTTTCCGATCTCCTTTATTACCGGGTAGGCACTCTGAGTACCCATCTAGGTACAATAAGCGACGCTTTGGCGCGTTTGAGTGGGGGGCTGGGATTTGGAGGATCGTCAGCGACCGCGTGCTGATTCGGCGTTTAGTTGCTTTACGAAGACGCGTGCATCGAGGTGTGTGTTTGGTTCTCGATTCGGAGTGCGGAAAGATCGCGATCAAAAACGTCTCTCGATTGTGTGGATCAGCGAGTTCCGTTAAGTTCCGGATCCCGCGGGTAGAGCTACTCCAAGAAGAAAAACAGAAAAAAACGGCGAAAGCTTTGTGAAACAAGTGCAACTGAGAAGGTTGAAGTTCGAAAGATTTACTTTCCGTGGTTGCAGCAGATTTGTTGTTCGAGGCTTCATTGTTTGTGGTTTTGTGGCGGTAGCTCTCGCGGTGGATCAACGATAGTGAGATAACCCTGTCAACAAAGTTTGTACTGGAGGTGTTTGGCAGATAGGAAAGTGAGCATTGTATGCAAGGGGAAAGGTGTGGGAAAATGAAGGTGCGGAAGAACTAGTGCTATTAACAATTGGCTGATTAATTGTCATCGAGGTCGCAGTACAGTGCATAGGCGAAACATTTTATGAAATTTACAGGTCGCGGGAATGTCCTGAAAGCGTGGGTATTGGATCGTCCACTTAGAAGAGCACAGTGTATATGGACCATGGGTACCTATATTATATCCATTGTTTTGTGTTGAAAAAACTGCTGCGATGTCATTTGGTGTAAGGTATACAGTTGAATTTTAAAGTAGAGTTTTGTTTTTCCAACCTTATGCCGCGGAAATCGTTCGCTGGAGGTTTGAAAATGGAGGTCAAATGAATTTACTTCATGCACTTCACTACCTTGAGGTATCCATAGGTATCTACTGTTATGAATTGACTTGTAATGGCTCAAAGCACATCGCTCGTGTTAATGTAATCGCTCTGTTTTCGTCGCTTGGTTGGGTCCTTTGAAGTTGTTCTTCCATTGTGGTTGATTTTCAGTTGATAGCTTTAAGGTTTACCAGAAAAACGTAGGTTATTGATGTACCATATAAAAACATGTTCCTCTCCGTTGTTATTACATTGTAAGTCAACTTTCGACTGTAGCTACGCGTTATCTCTGGAACTGGATAATCCGATTCGTTCAACCACAATCGTAACTGGGTGAATGTGACAGAATCGATGTAACCATGTACTAAGTGAAAGTAATTACCAATCAATGTTGCGCTACAGGTTTGCTACCGTGACCCAATTACAGTTAGTAACCGCAAATACAACACTGACCTTGTGTCACGCTCAAGTGCTTATTGAAAACCTTTTATGTGCATGCTTTTGTGATATCAGAATAATTTTAGTTGAGATGTAGCGCAAAGCATACATATTTTGTTATTTTAAATTTAATTTCATGCACACATTTGAAGCATGGAAATAGATGTTAAATTAAATCTTTCCATAATTACACATAACTCGATGTGTGACTACGCCAACCAAATACGCTGATTTCGATTTTTTCCGATGCAGCTGACGTCGATTTTTGCACTTTTTTGTACGCAAATAAACAAATAAAAATTATATCATAAAATTGAACTATCACGTCCACACCTGCCATTGAACTGCCTTGCACTATTCTTTTGCAGGGATAACTGTCAAAATGCTAACCCGTGTGGCTAAATTCACTGTCAAGGAAGACGGATAGTGTCAAAAGAGGAAGTGATATTTTTAGAAAATCAATTGAAAATCATTCTGAAGTTTTAAAAGCTGAACATATATATTGTTATATTTAGAAAGATAAGCTCTATCGGGTTATGAAATAAAAGGAGAATTTTATTCTTCGTTTAATGAACCAATTAGGATTCAGACACAGCATTGATTCTATAGCAGTGCATTTAGTGGTCGGATTTCGAATGTTGTGACAGCGATTTGTCTGGATAATACCAGGGGAACGTTGTTCAACAAGCATTTCATAACCCGATTATCACGGTTAAACTGCATTAAAAAGTTCCTTTTGCAAGTATTGCTCACTACTAGTACACGAGATATGCAAAACCGTTTACCCTATATTCTCTTTTTGGAGCGAAGTAACCAAAAAACGGGGTTCAAAGTTCTGGACGGAGGCGGGATATTGAACATGCACAAAATATACACCCTACCCTTGGAAAATGAAAAATTAGACATTACAAGTATATTTTTATCAGTGTACATTTTCTTTTGATGTACACTCAAAAAATAAATCACGTTTTTTACGTGAAAAACAAATAAATCTGATCCACCGCACTTCACGACGCTTGAATGTGCGCAAACAATTGCATTGAAACTAAACTATAGCTTTAACAATGCAATGAAGCTCTAAATTAACATCATAAATGCATACATGCACAGCCAAAATATAGTATTATCGCTTGCTTTGTGTACTTATATAAAGCTGATATAAGGCTTACTTGCTTCGAGGAGCTTTAAAGCATGTATGCTTTACATGTGCATTTAGTGCCACTACATATAAAGCCGATATAATGCTGTTATAACGCTGTGGGTTTATTCGTTATGCAACTACTCTTGAAGATTATATTCGGCATATTTCATTTAATTCGAACATATGCAATATATCCTAGACAGCAAATCCAATTAAGCTCAGTTAAATTGCTACTTGTGCAAGTGGTTGCCAAAATTCTTATTTTGAAATCATAATAATGGGAGTGTTGCCGTTTTGGCTGATTTTTACTCTTCGCCTCGCTTTCAATTCAATATTAATTCGTCAAAAGGTCGAAAGTGTTTTTTTGTAAACAAACTTGTTTCGCTCATTAGTCTGCTGCAGAGTGTAATTTCATGAAAAATATGCGTTAATGTAAATTTTTACCCTTTGTAGAAGTAATTTGAATTGTTTTCTGTTTTGAAATTATAGTAAATTAAGAGAAACCATCAAAATAAAAGTTTGTTTACGAATCTTATTCGCCGTTTTGCAAATTTAATATGGAATTCTTTGTGGAGAAAACATGGCTGCTTTCGCAGTAGCAAGGCTAGTTCATTCCGAAACTTTTAAAACATCTAATATATGGCTTTCCATTCCGACGAAGCATTTATGGTGATCTCGTCTCGGAATCCGAGTCAGGGTAGGTTCCCGTTATCATTTTTGTAAGGATTTCTAAATATTGGAGTGAACCTACTCTGACTCGGATCCAACAACGAATATCAGCATAAGAGACATTCAATTGGCTTGCATTGGTTAACCGAATTGACAGAAACCATTGTCCTGTAACGATTCGAATTTGAAATGTCTACATGCGCGAGGACTACATAAGTGGACGCCAGTAAACACTCTCCCGTCGCGTTGATTTCGACTATTGATAACGTACTCGGGAGGTAGAAAATTATGACCATCTTATCAGCATGGAGTCAATAGTTTAACACGTTATCACTGAATGTATCGATACGTAAGCAATGGGTGTGCGCGTACTTTCGAGCGTCATCTCATGAACCGTTTTAAAATATTTTGAAATAGAATAAACATATAGACAGCCAATAATCCCAAAACGATAGTAACATACGTGCTGTCACGGTTGAAATCACTAGAGCGTTTAACAGCTAAAAACAAACCTACTTTCTTTAGGCTGTGAACCATTTGGTGAAATTTTTAACTTTTAGTTTTTTTTTAAATCTGACACTTCGAAAGTTATTTGCAAAATAACCCTACTCTGGAGCATGGTTAAAATTGACAAGAGCGATAGTTAAATTTGACAGCTCGATGGTTAAAATTTTGCCCATGATGCAGAATAAACAGGTGGAAACATTGTCTGTACCTAATTGAGGCTGTCAATATTTTTCAATACAAAATTAAGGGATAAAGATGGAAACGATAACGTGTTGTGTTAAGATTTGTTTGGGTTATTTCATGATGTGGATGTTTACTTCTCGAGGCTATGACTGTCATACTTAATGTAATAAGAACAAAATTAATTTTTACATATCGACAAATGTTCACACCTCTACCAACTTATGGTCATCGCAGCTGTCAATTCTAAATAACTATCCATATGTCATCTTTTGAAATGGTTCGCTCTCTCGGTTAAATTTTTCCATTCAATAGAAAATAACTTTCGAGCTGTCAAATTTGACCCAATGGTTAAAAAAATCGCCAAATGGTTCACAGCCTTAGTTCAGTATTTATTGAGTTTTAATTCAAACTCTTAAAAATCATTACAAGGTCGCTTGCTATTCTTCATTTTTTACATCTTATCTCTGTGTAAAATGAAAACGTTAACGACAGTTAGTAGTATGCGTAGAATTTTTACATGTATTAATGGTAGTTTTGCTTTTGGATAAGAACTTTCGAATGTGCGAATATGATATTAAGGTTCACCTGAGAAAGCCTCAAAAAGAGGCTATCTTTAGAAACATAACAAGAAAGAAGAGAATTTAAAAAATTGAATTCCAAGCTTCGACACTTTCCTCATTGCCGTTCAACCTTTCCCCGATTCCTCTAAACGAAATTCGACAGTCTTCGTCTAATTTTTTTTATTTGATTCGATGTATCAAGATTCAAGAGACTCGCGTCCTCCGCTCAATTTACTTTACAAACCATTGTTGACAGAGTTGATCGTTAAGCAAATCTTCACCAAATACTTCACATATTTCTTTCGATGCTGATGTCGCGAATAAACTTTTCTAAATATAACCATCATATTTCATATTTGGAATTTTCCATCCATATAAAAAAGCGTGGCACTGAACCAGGCTCTTGCCATTTTGTCTTAGACAACATCTGTCTTTGATTAAATCAAAACAACCCAATGCTATTGCATGGGCGACATGGGTCTAGAAGCGGCTAGGCCCATCATATGTTGACTACTGTTAATGTCTGTATATCTCCATAGTGAACGACAGGAGTAATACCCCCTACACTGAACCTAGAAAGATTGACGTTCATTATTTTAGTTATAAAATCCTAAGTGTATCCAGGTTTTTACGTGCCATTATGGCGGCCAATGTCGTCCAGTTCATACCTTGATAATTGTTGTTTACGTCATTCTCCCAGTAAAAGGAAGTCATCCCACATTTGTCCAATGCGTTGGATGTTTGTACAGAATGCCCGATATCCTCAACTGGGCATTTTTGTCAAGCCTGCAAAAGCGACCATTGTCAAAAAGGCAATTAAACGCAAAATGAAAAAGCCGACTTAGACCACCATTATGGCGCGTAAAAAGCTGGATATAAGGACAATGTATTTTGAGAGGTCGTTTGGAATGACACTGACAGATAATCATGACAGTTGTCACCACTTTCCTTACATATATACTTCCATCGACCGGAATAATACCCAACAATCAAAGTTGTGTAATATTTTATCGGTAATCAAAATTACACAGTAAAAAGACGAAGTTGAATTCTTTACAACCTGATATACGTGAAACCAAACCAACCGTTCGTGTTTCGCCAACGAAAGCATTAGGAACAAAAACCAATGAAAGCCATGAACCCACCCCTTTAATGACATAGGCTTTTTTTCGTCAATTTACTGGACCCATTGCACATTGTACGAAATTTGAGTTCAGCCAATTTTGTAACCACGTTGTATCGAAAGCGAATCAAAACACTGCTGACACACAACCAAACGCACCGTATCATTCGCGAGAAGAAGGTCACGTAACTGGTGGAGTAATTTACGCTTTACGCGATCATTACTTCTTTCGTTTTTAATTAGAATTCGTTTTATTTTTATTTTTTGCGTAAACCGATAAGTAAAAATATTCACTCAATCCGACAAAATGGTAAATTTCGCGGCGCTTGCCATGCGTTGTGGTATAGGTGTTACTTAATTATTTTTTGACCAAAAGCGTCCGCTCGTATCACCCGAAAACAAAACCCGAAACCGTGCACGTGCCAGTAGTGTATACAATCGTGAGTTTCCTGCTGGCTTAACAAGCAACGGCGTCGAACCGGCAAATGTATTGTTTTGGTTGATAGGGTAAACGGGTGTAATACGCTCCCCGTAAAGAAACATGGCTATATTTCAACGTTGGACACTATGATCTCCGCATTACTATATTGATTAAAAATTAGTTCCAGTTTGTTTTATCAAAACATCCTAATAAAAGTTTCAATACATATTTTTCAATGATTCTTATATTCTATATTCTTCATTCACCCTGGCAAAATGTCCCAGTTATATTGTGGTATGCCCCTGAACAATCGTGAAATTTAGTGTTACATGAAATTTTATTGTAAATCTACTGTGAGAACTTGGCATCGACCAATGTTGAAACAGTAATAACTATAATATTTATTGTTTTATGATTGTTTGTAGGGTAAATGGTATTGTAAAATTCTATCCGGGATACCTCAACATTACCTTGGAATGGAAGTGGAACACTTTTTCTCCGGTGGATGATATTATACCCTCTTACTCTACGTAATCGAAAGCAAACAATTATTTTATTATGCGCTTCGGTAGTAAGTCGCACGCGTATAGTTTATCCGCTCCGGAATACATTGAGGTTTTGGAGCAATGCGTACTCAAACGGTATCACATCGTACATGCGGATAATTCCGCTTAAATTGTTATGCGCACGCGATACAGTGTAGCCACATAACTAGCTATCACAATTTGATAGAAAATATGACTCAATCCAACTGGCAGCCAGATGGAATAATTTCATGCCGATTTTGCTTGACCCCGACACTGAGTCAGGTTGTAACACCAGTCGCTGTCAGTTCATGTGTACAATTCGATAGCAGTTGGGGTTAGAAGCTGACTCAGTTTAACACCCAACAAAATGGCATTGGTTTGTGTTGTTTTGTTTTGCTACCTTTTGTAGTCGGAACAAAAAATGCCTTCAAAACAAAGCATAACGATATCATTAGAGACTAAATTTATTCCTTTTTCTGCACAAGGTGGTGACGAGAACACTGTCGAGATTTCGTTTTTAGAATCTAGTTACTCTAAATTTGGGTGAAACTAATTTATATGGATCATGTAATGCTAATTTTATAGAAAATTGAGCTGAACTATCACACAACAATTTTTGACTTTTAGCTCCACCAGGCTCTACTGATTCCTTTTATGGCCCTTAGTAATTGTGCAAATTTTGGTACCGGTCGGTTGTGTCTACGGACCCTCCAAAAATTTCAAAGTTCAAAGTATATGGAAGATTGCATGGAAAATCGGTTAACATTGAAAATAAATTCTTATAAAATCACCTAATCAATCAATTAATCAGAACACTATATATTTCTAAAGGTAATCTTCTACTGAACACATTCGTGAAACGTTAAAAGTTTATGAAAATTCGCTGAGAAAAGTTATTAACTAAAGAAGCAGCATGACTTCAAAACAAGTGGATTTTATTATTAATCATAGTAACCCTGTTTGAATAGCTGTATCTACCGTACGCGAGGGGTGAGTGGCAAGTCTAGTTTACACTTGTATAACAATGTAGCTATTCAAACAGGGTTGCTATGGTTACTAATAAAATCCACTTGTTTTGAAGTAATACTGCTTCTTTAGTTAATAACTTTTTTCAACGAGTTTTCATAAACTTGCAATGTTCCCCGAATGTGTTCAGTAGAACATAGTATTCTGATTAATTGATTCATGAGGTGATTTTTTAAGAATTTATTTTCAATGTTACCCGATTTTCCATACAAACTTCCATATAAACTTTGAAATTTTTGGAGGGTCCGTAGACACAACCAATCGGTACCAAAATATGCACAATTACTAAGGACCATAAAAGGAATCATGGTGGAGCTAAAAGTCAAAAATTGAACCAGTCTAATGCACACCCCTTTAAAGTGTGATAAACGTGCCCATTCAGGTCCAATCGTCTAGGCGTCATTTGCTTATTGGGTTTTAACAAATAAGTGCACCAAACACTATCAAGCGATTCGACGTAAACGCACACTCAAAAAAATCACTTCAAAGATACGTAAAAAGCTATGTAAATATTTTTCACACAGATACTACATGACCGTCACTTGATTTGTATATAATATACCATCAAATGAATGTTACGTATATTCATGCACTTTCTACTGAATTTTCAGGAAGAAATGAACTGTTTAGAAGATAATTATCATTGTAAAGTATGGTAGATACTAAATTTTGTTGAATCCATTTTTCTAGACGTCTTCACGTAACAATTATTTGCCGAAGAGCGGTGAAAAAAATCGAAAAAAGTTACTGTAGTGCCGTTCGATAGTGAAAAGTTACGTCTTGGTTTTTGACTTACGCGCAATTCTCCAATAAAGCTTCACATATCGCGATCAGCTCGCCATCTGCAGGCGAATAGCGGAAAGTGTTTCCCGCGCCTAATAAAAGCGGATTCAAAGTAGGCATGAGTACAAATGTATTATGTATTCAATGTAAACAAACATTGCGACGTATTTTGCAGATTTTATACATTCTGACATCTAATGTCGTGTCTATTTTAACGTAAAACTTGAATGAATAAACGGCATAATTGTGAATAACCTGTATTTTAAATGTTTACATGTACATGATATGTGAGATTTAACTTAAAAGTGACAGGAGCTGGCGGCGTAGATGGACGGCTCGTCAAAGTTGTCTTGTATCAGACCATACTGTGGGGATTTGGTTGGATATCCGCTACGGCTCGGCTTCAGTACGGAGAAACTCGAGCAGCTCATCATTTCCTGCTCGTATCGCTCCTTTCCGCGCTCCGCACCACTATGGTGTTGATCTTTATTTTTAAACCATGGGGCTTGCAAAACTGTTCTTTTAAACATAATGAACGTGAGCAGTACCACGTTCCTGATGTAATGAAGCTGGACACAATGTGACTTCGGATAAGCAACATTTTGCTTTTCAACAGATATTCCACTTCGCTAACAGAAGGCTTTGACATCAATCAATATTCTGTTGGCGAATCCCCTTCAACTGATTCAGGATGATTCATTTATATCCTCACGTTTTTTTGCTGCAGGATAAGGAATAAAGATTCTTTGGTTGGTATGAGTGATTCATAATTTATCTTTGCGTTTGACATTCTTCCGAAACGGAAATTAGCAGCTCAAGATTGTTTTACTTGTGATCCGTATATTATTCCAAGATTGACCATCAAAATATATTTTCGGGACAAATGGCTCGGACACGGTGTCCTTGCGTAAAGACGGTACTGCGTTTTCAAAGTGATCTGCAAAATATTTCTAAATTTTGGTGAAAACATTTTATGCAGTTATAATAACTGATATATTCTGAGTAATAGTTCCAATTTTCGAGCTAAAAATGGTTATAAAATGACAGTTGCTTAGGATCGTATTTTTTGAAAAATACCCTATTTGTATAAAATGTCAGCCACGCAAACTCGAATCTTGTGCAATCCATAACATTTCTGAAAGTTTCGATTGGAGAAGTTTCTCTCGTCACAAAATAGATAATGATGCAACGACAGTAGGATACGTGGTATGCTTACAGCTGACATGAACATGTCGTCGCTGAATGAATCTATTATTATAACCGCCCATCTCAGGAATAAATGCAACATACACAGTTAGAAAAAAATCGTGTAATTTTACGGCTCCTGACCGCAATATATACAAACAACAAAAATTACGTGGAATTTCGTAAAATCTTTTAAAAATGCTTCATGCTGGAGTTTGTTTTGAATGTTTCACGTAAAGTTAAAAGAACCCCTATTATTACCGTTCATTTCCTGAATTGAAGTTTGTTAAATTGCGCCTTGTATCCAATTACATCAAAGATAAAATTCATATTTTTTGCTGTGTAGTTTCACGTAGGTAGGGTTCAGTGCAATGCGAGGAAGGCGCACAACAGAAATAGACACCACTGCTGCATTGCACTGATGAGTTGTAAATGCACCGTTCAACAAAACTATGCGATCTGCCATTTTCTTCTTTAGGGAAAACATATCTAGGGTAGTCATATGACGAGTTTTGAAATTGTGTAACCTTTTTTACTACGGCTTATTTTTTGTGCCATGTAATTCGTAAACAGCGTACTAACTTTGCTGGTGTGTGACGATGAACAAAGGAATATCATCTTTCTGCTACTAAATTACAGTTTCGAAAGTAAAACTTTTGTTTCAACTCCTGACAGTCGTGATGCATTTCATTCACGATTCACCATCTTCCACGCAAGCACTTACTTGGATCGAAAACCAGAAAATAAGTTCAGCATGAAAAAAAAGCCAACCTTCGTTTTATATAACGCGGATTTCACAATCGACCCAACGACCACAAAAGGAACTATGGCAGCAGTTTTCAGTTCAAGTTACGTGTAACGTTCAGCTGAAGCCATCACCAGCGAGTTGGCGCTATGCATTTTATGCACCACAAAAGCAGAACAGGAAAAGTTCAAGTTCAAGCCAGCGAAAAGTCATCCAAGGCCAGAACCAGAGCTGGGGGTTTGGACCAGCAGAGCCGACTCTCAGTACTTACTCCTGCTGTCGCTACGTTTCGCACGCACATACCCCAACTATTCATAAAAGAGTGTACTTTCTCGAATATTTAGTTTCTGCAGTGGGGAAATAAGAGTTGGTTTTTCTCATTTCCGCCTCACGCTTCCAGCTAGCAGCAGAGGTGCATTAGTAGGGCTGGAGAAAAACTTTCGCAAGCGGAAACATTCGGTTTCAGTATGACTGTGGCAGTAAGCTTTTATTGGGGTGGTGTTAAAATGATTTTTGTTTTAAAAAAAGATGGGTGAGTAGTACTGCCAGAGACATGACCGAAGTGAAGTAGAATACACTTCAGGCTGTTAATACGCATGCTGCAATTTATACCATCTTCTGAAAGGTTGTTTTCAAAACAGTTACTTCGGTATTTCTAATATAAATACCAAAATATCGGTACACGTACATCGAAATCTAAAATATTCAATCGTTTCGGAACATATGGATTCTCATATAGTAACGCTGAAAAGGGCAGTTAATGATAGTGAAACACTTCATAATACCGAAATTACTGAATTGAATACAACCTTTCAGAAGATAGTAAAAACTACAACATTCGTGTTAACAGCCCAAAGTGTATTCCACTTCACTTTGGTTATATCTCTGAAATTACCTACCCATTTTTTTGGAGTTAAAAAACGCGTGTTTGCTGATGAGAGAAAAATCCGCTAATTAGTAATACATTTGCTGTTTGTTAAGGCAACAATTGGTCGGTGTTAAGTCAGACCGGACTAAGTCGCAAAGCATCAAAAAATGAGATAATTATACCACTGGATAAAGAATTTCGTCATCTACATTCGACATTTGCCAGATTTGAAATATGTAGCAATAAACAAGAATTATAGCAAAATTAATTTTCAATTATAATGTAAAGGATGCTGCGATTCAAACTTTAAACTCATTTTTCTCGAAATTAATATTTTGTCACTTAGTCCGGTCTGACTTAACACCGACCAATTATTGATTTATTTATGCGCTTATCAGATCTAAAAACCGCCTATTTATTATTGATTTCTTTATTTATTTATAAATTTGAATGGGTGCTGCTTAAGCTAGATAATTAATGGGAAATAGTATTAACGGAAAATAAGTACCAATAGTTTTTGTTAGTCCTGAAACCGACTGTTTTGGCAATATTGGGGACGCGTGAATCTACTTCTTGCCGGCGGTAATTTACTTGGCAGGTGGCCTTCGGCTTGTTCGCTGCAACCTTCGATACTTCTGTGGACTTCTGTTTAGTGGCTGCTACTACTGCCTTTGCATGAGCAGATTTGGCCTTCTTCGCAGGCCATTTCTTAGCGGTAGCTTTTTGGCCTTCTCACCGCCACCACCAGCAGCGTTTTTCTTCTTCTCTCCGGTGGTAATCGATTTCGAACAATTTGTTCAGTTCTTCGTCATTTAGAATGACCAGCTGCAGATGACGGGGGATGATCTACTTATTATCATGGGCAGCGTCTACTGCCAGCTCCAATAGCTTGCCAGCAAGATATTCCATCACTGTTGCGGCACCGACACGCTCGACATAGTGGCCCTGTCTCAGCAAACGATAGATTCGGCCGACAGAGTTTAAAACACTAATGAGCACTCGCATACGATCTCTAGTTTTGCACTTAGTTCAGTTTACGTTCGAAACCAAAGGGGCTGGCCATCGAACAAAAATAGCTTACTCTCATCGTCAAAGAGGAGCAGCTAGTCAGGCTCGCTTGTAATCAAATTGTACGGACCAATCATGGTGCTGACAATAATTACTTTCACAAAATCCATAATTTTCGATAACTTCAGTAATGGTACATTCTACTGAAAGTTACAAAATTGCTGTACCCCAAGGTTTATTTAGACGCGGGATACGTACCGTGTAAAAAACGTGCAAAAAACCCGTAATTGAGAAATTCGTGTTAATTCAGAAGACCGTGTAAAAACACGCTAATTCCAGAAACCGCAAATGCAAAAGACTTAGATGATTTTAGGAAAAGGGATTTTTTCGGACTATTATCAAAAATGTCATTTTGAAGACAAAAGGCTTACACGATTTTTGAATATATTTTGGTGAACGGATTATGCAAGTATGTAACACGGTTTCTGCTTAGTTCCTTAGAAGAAAAAAGAGTGGAAAAAACGAATCTTGGAGTTTCTTTATGACTCGCACTTTAACAACATGGATATCTTTGAAACAGGTTTGAGGAGTCGACGCAAAATATCGTACACACCTAGAAAAAATCGTGTAAATTTACATCTCCTGACCCTGAAATATACGAGCATAAAAAATGACATACTTTTAAATTTGATTTTAATTTTACATGACGTTGAATTTCGTAAATCACGTAATTTTACTCCACACATAGCGTTTGTTCTGAATGGCAGTAAGTGTAATTTTAGGTCATTGCGCATGTAATGTATATGTTTCATTTAAAATTACGCGGAGCGCGGTTATATTTCGTCATTTCGTGAATTACGGTTTGTTAAATTCTGTCATGCTTGAAATTACGTCAACGATAAAATTCATATTTTTTTGGTGTGTAGTTTGAGGTCATTTTGAAAGCCAAGATGGCTACTTCCGGTCCAGTGGAATTCTGTAAAACCCAATCAATATGTATTTTAGGAACCAGCTTGACGAGTATACGCCAAATATCGATGTCTGAGACTATTCGGAATACCAGGATGGCTATTTCCGGTATAATGGAATTCTCTATAACCCAATCAGTATGCATATTTTTAGAGCGGACTTAATGAGTGCATGGTAGAGATCAATGTCTGAAATCAGTTTAAAATACAAAATGGCGACTACCGGCTTAGCGATATTCTGTATAGCTCAGACAAAGTGGAGTGTTTTAGAACTTGATTGCAGTTGCCAGAGGTCTGACGTCATTTTAACATCCAAGATGGTTCTGATTATTTAGTATAAAATATATCCAATGTAAAACAGAACGATACATTTATTTTTGCATATTTTGCATTTAGAAGATAAGAAAAACGTGTCCGTGAATGAATTTACTAGAATTTAAGTTAATTCGTCTGATAGAGCCCATCGAATGGATTTTCATGCGAGGCTGACAAAATCGAGTCAAAAAGCTAACAATATTAGGGATAGACAGAGTCGTGGGCAGACAAAATCGGAGGAAATAATAAAATCGGGTCATCACTGTATTACTAAGGTTAATGAGATGTCCACTACACTAGAAGTCACCATCATGGATTTAACTACCGGAATTGGCATACGGTATCTATTCATCAACGCTATTCCAAAAATTCGCACATTGTTGTGGTAATTGAAAATTTTACTGAACCGAAGTGACCATCTTAGTTTTCAAAATGGGTGCTATACCCATATCTGGCATCTACTCATCAACCCGTTCCGAAAATATCCATATTGACTGAGTTTTAGAAAATTCCACAGAACCGGATGTTGCCATCTTGGTTTTCAAAATGGCCTCAGACATAGCGTCTGCTCCTTAAAACTGTTCCAAAAACAACATATTGTTGAAGTGCGAGCCAGAAGGATCCGCCTTTTCCACTTTTCCAAAAATCTTCTAAGTTCTTTGCATTCAAAAAGAATTGGAATAAAATCAGAAACCACATACATACTGGCATAACCTGTTCCAGGCAAAAAAAACTTAACCAAAAATCGTCAAAGTCTTTTGCCTTCAAAAGTACTTAGAATATTTTTGCTAAAACCGTGTTAATTGCAAAAACCGTGCTAATTGCGGTAACAGTGTAAAAAAGCCGTGTAAAAACATCATATAAAAAACCTTAGTGTATTCTACTTCAAAATAACCCATATTTTGCATAATATTAGATAGCAGTCTGTTCAGCAGTTCTTCAGTCTGAGAATCGCGCAGCAATATCGAACAAGGATGAGTTGGGCAAACGTGGTTTGGTTGAAGTGAAAACTATTCGAAAAATTTATTCTTGATAGTAAGCGAACGCATTTTGCTTCTCAAAATTTTTTTAAATCAAATAGTAATGTAAAATCTAAATGCCGAAAGTAAAATGGCCAAACCGAAGGACGCTAGCTGCCCACCTTGGCTGGAACCACCCTACTTGAAATATCACCCACGAATCAAACTAGATGATATATAATGTGTGGTAAAAATTGATTCCAACAGCTTCACACTAACTAAGGTTATTATGCTGAGAGTAATTAGCGTAATAATAGGCTGCTGCAAGGGAAATCAAACCGGAGGTACTGCCGCTTAATTGGGTATGGATGCTCTAACACTTAATACATATGCAAATGAGTTTACTGATCGACATAGACAAATATATTTTCATAGATTAACCCGAAACTTGAAACGATTGAGCAAAATCATTCGGGACATCCCGTTACCAGTCAAAAGTCCATGCAAGGATATTGGTTAAGGTAGCTGCACAGGTTGAACGTCATTATTAGTTGACCGTAAAGTAAGCCAGAATATCTAACAATGCATGCCTGACTGAATTAGTCATATGCAGTAGCATTGTAGATGCCTTGGGATCGATTATTATGGGCCACGCGCTCTCGGTACAATTAAAATTAATCAATTTTGCATATAGTAAAAACTCATATAGTAGATTCAGATAATTAAACTCGATTAGATTAATTTTCAACCGTGCATTATCGAAAGCCTTCGCCTGGATCATGTGCTTTGCATGATTAACTAATTCAATTAAACTTGTCGGCCATTGTGTCAGAATCTGAGCTTTTAAACAATCCACTATTCCCAGACGTTTTTTTTTGTTTTCTGAATTAAAACTACATTTACAAGCCTTGATAAGATTTGTTTCGTTGTAATTTGCATTGTCAAGGAATAAATGGGAACCCCCTTCTCACACTACACCACTGGATATTGCCAGGAATATAATTGGAGTGACCTATACATGTATGGGTCTGAATAGTTATTTATTAACTTTCAGTGTAATTTTCTAAGAATATCTTTATAATTTATATTTAATGACTCCGAAAAAGAATAAATTTTGACAAATTTCCATATTTTTCCCATATTTATTCCACAATGGAACCAACCTCTACGAATTGCGAACCAGTCACGTCATTAGCCTTAACCGTGTATCGTTGAATTTCAAGTTCAATTGACTTAAAATTTGGCACTCACCAAGCATGCCGCGCACACGTTGGTCATTACGATGCACATATGTCAATATAGGTCGCAATCTACCAATACTGTTACACCCCAAGGAATATGCAATGATTATCATTTTGTGCTTTCAACCACCATTTATCGATTCTAGACTTCATAAATGGTAGAAGAGCTTTCAACTACTACTACCTGTCGGTCGGACACAAGGCCATATTAAGGTGGCCGTTCCTTACGTTTAAAAATTCACTTCACCGTCAGGCACAAATCTAGTGCACAATTATTGAATTGAAAAGAACTGCCATCACGCAACCGACTGATAACGAGCCATTATTGCCTCATGATTTTCCCTTCCCCGTCGTTTACCGGTTTTCATTTTCCGTTTTTATTGGGTAGTTGCTTCTCGGTTTTGCATGGCAGCAGCGAAAATACAATTCGATCAAGTCCACCACTCAGACGCTAATTGGAGTCAATTGGCAAATGGCGGGAACAATTGATTGGAACCAGAACTGCACACCGGTTCCGACTTCGGCGGCTCACTTTGCTTCGATTCAGTGTGTCTGGAAATAGCGGATATTTATGGCTGAGCTTTGTTGGGCGTATCTCATCGGCGATTTGACGCATTTGTTTATACTCGGTTGAAGCAAGACGAACGGTAGTAACTTCATGCCGTCAAATTTACGTTTCCTCATTTTACGGACCATGTTGAATTAGGTATAGACACAGTAAACATCTGTACTAAGAAAGCAATTATAAGCACTAGCGCGTTACTAGAAGATAGCGTTTACATTGAATTGTACATCTATTAGCGTAATCGAACTTTCTTCGAATAAGGTGTAATATGCAAATCAGAATAGATATACCGATTCATTTGAATCCATCAGATAGCGTTCCGTTTGTTAGTTCTGTTCAACACAATAATTCACTTGAATCGTACACTGAGAAATAAAAATATGCACAATTTGCAGAATGCTTATTGTTTATTGCTTTGAAAGTTGAATTTTTGATGCACTTTGCTATCACACTTTTCTATAAAATATATTATGAAAACCGCGAGACTGGCAGCCATGCTAACCTACCAGATAGTCAAAATAAGAAGAAGTCTGTTTTTGACACTTTTCAATGTCAGAAATCTGTCAGGTCAAAGGAGTTGCACTTTTGATCACACTTTTGATTCATCACACTTTCAAACTCAGCAGTTCGATTTGGTGTGAACTGTGCTATATTTCCGTCAATTTTATTCGGTTGTGGTTTTTATCCAGGAAAGGCGGTGTGACCTCTTTTGCACGAATCGTAGATTTTGAGTTAAAAACACTAATATCCGAAAATTTGTGACATGTGCATTGAGAATTTTTATATTAGTTCCAAGAATTAATTTCAATTTCTTGCTCTAACGAAGAGCTGAATTAGAGCTTTTTGGCGTTTTCAGTAACATCACTGAATACTTTGCTGTTTGACATCAAGAAATAGTTAACATTATGTCCATTGACCAGGAATCGGTTTATCTGTTTTCACTCGAATTATTAAGTTATGAAACAAAATAATTATAGACAAGATCTTTTTGTGTTCAATTATGATTCTTTATATTATCGTGAATATCAATCAAAAATCTTCATTTTAATTTTACATCACATTGAATTTCGTAAATCATGTAATTTCACTCCACATATGGCGTTTTTTTCCTGAATGGCTGTAAGTGTAATTTTATGTAATTGCGCATGTAAAGTATATATTTCATGTAAAATTAAACGGAACACGGTGATGTTTCGTCATTTCGTGAATTACGTCAATGATAAAATTCATTTTTTATATACAAAAGAACATTCATTCTTTATATACAAAAGAACGATCACCGACTCTGTTTCATACTTGGTCGGCGGACATACAGAAATTTTTATCGGTACTCGAAAGAGAAGCATGTAGGCACTGCTGTGCCTAACATCGCTGGTAACTCACGCTGAATGCGAAAACATATGAGCTATGCTGCTCGATAGCTGAGCTTGAATGTTTGAACTTTTTGGCCTTGTAGAATTACTCTGGAAGCTGATCATAGTCGATCAACATTTTATTCTACGGTATGTACTTGAAGAAATCTTTATTCAAATAAAAGAAGCAGAACGAATGCTTGGCATGCGGAAGTTTAGCTTGCGCTAACTTCTCAATGTACAACCGAAAAATTGCACATAAGTAAAATAGGCTCAACACTATTGTTTAAAATCAGTCACATTTGTATTATGGTATGAATAACGTACATTAGCTTGAGTTACTTATTATCTACACGCAGAGCTCAAAAAAATTGACATCCCTGCGTGAACTTGAAAGAAATCGAAATTCAATTCATGCCCGGTGCCATGAATGAAATGTTTGGTTCGTTTCCCTCGTCATTCGTTCTCCGGACACAGCGCATTCAGGTTCGGATATGTTCGGGTTCAGAAACAAACTGAATTTTGTTTCTAAGCTAGCATAGAAATGAGGGGTTTATTGAGCAAAAGTGCACCAGATATAGATTACGCAGTTCACGTCTTATTCTAGAAAATGTAGAAGTTGCCAATTTCTGCCTTCAAACTGTCCACGTGATAATAAATGAATGCTTTGGTTGATGAAAGAATTTATGTTTCATCTGCACTCAAGCATTCGATTCTGCATGAAATTTCAGTCAGTTGGAAAGTTAATGAATGATGGAGGCGGTGAATCTGAATGTTGGCTTCGGTAAATTCAAGCAGAAGTACCGTAAGCCGGGGTGACATTGATCACTTTTCGAAGTAATCATTACATATTTTTAGACGCAACACATTTTTTTCAAGTATAATATTTTTAAACCATGTACTGATGTATGGAGAACAAAATTGGATGGTTTTACCTAAAATTGCCCACTTACAGCTATTTTTTCAAAAATTATTTCAAGTTGAAGTCCGTTTTCGTGGTCCGGAGTGACTTTGATAACCTGCATGTTCAACCACATTAAGTTATTGATGTCAATGTTTTTCATTCAAATGTTTGTTTAAACTAATTCTGGAAAGATACTCATTGTTAAATAGATGTTAATTGGTATTATACAAAGTATTTCAATGTACTTAAAATTCGAGTAACCAAACTTCGTATAATTTGGGTCCAACTAGAATAAAGGATTCTGAAAACCTTTAAAACTGCTAAAATTGTTTTGTTTCAGTGCTTTATCAATGTACAAAAAATTTCATCCATTTTAACACGTTGGAATATTGAACAATAAAAAAAATGTTGTGAATTTTAGCTTAAAATAATTTGAAATAATTGCGAACTAGTTTTGTATTTAAAATAAACTCTTAAAACTAAATTTGGCAAATCCCAATCTAAAGGAAAATAAAAACTCGCTTGTAATTTATTACCTTTGCTCAAATCTGAGAGTTATTTGTTTTATAAAAAATAGACACTTTACGAAGCTTCATAAAAATAAGGTAAAGTCAAATTTCGGTATTTTGTAGTTTCTGTACCCAAAAACCGAACAATATACTCAAAAAGTATAACAAATCAGTATTTTATAAGTTTAGAGTAAAAATCATTCTAAATTAAAATGATTCGGTCGACTATTCTGGTTTAATAAGCGATCTACGAAAAAAGTTTCAAGTGATCAAAGTCACCCCGATGATCAAAGTCACCCCGGTTTACGGTAATAACTGATTTAGAAATTTCGCAGCACTGGTGTTTACGTCACTTGTCATTCTGTAGGCGACATTATCCGGGTTGATGTCTGGTTCTCCCGTTTCGAGCAGCTCCATGCACGTCGCTTCGAACCTCGGACATACGAAGGCCACATGCTCCGGTGTCTCCTAGACGTTCTCACACTCCGGTCACAATGATGACGTTGCGTGCTCGAACCGATGAAGGTACTTCCAGAAGCAGCCGTGGTCCGACAGGAGAGGTGTCAGGTGCAAGTTCACTTCTCCGTGCTTTCTATTGACCCACGTCAACTGGTTTGGAGTTAACCGCTAGGTCTTCCTTTCTTTCTCCGTATTGTCCCATTGCTGCTATTACGTCGTCATCGAATCAATTTTCACCATCTTCCTTACGTTTCTTGTGTCCCTTCGATTGTAGCACTCGATATCCTCCGGCGGGTGATGTAAATAGCGATCATCCAATCCGAAAACGTATGCTGCCTACGACGATATTGTTCTGTACGCGTTCACGACTCGTACGGCCGTCAGCTGGAACGTCCTGTTGAGATTTCGCGGTTCCGCTTGGTTTTCAGCACTGCACCCCAGGCAGGTACCCCATATCGCAGTATCGATGACGAAACACTAGATAGCAGACGTCTCGTGCTGCTTCTCGGGGCGCTGACGTATGGCATGATCCTCGCTATTGCGTTCGTTGCCATCGCCGACTTTTCGCAGGTGTTGTCGACGTGGTTGGTGAAGCTCAATCAGTCGTCGATTATCACTTTCAATAGCTTCAGTGCACGCTTCGATGAAATAACGTGTCCTCCGACATCGATCTGCATCTTCTAAACCGCTTTGCAGTTGCTGACCAACAACTATCTGCTATCTGCAGTAGAGATGGGCGAAACAATTCACTTCGAAGAACCATTCCCGACTGAACAGTTCTGTAAAAAGAACTAGTTCAGATGAACCGTTCTTCCGTTCAGCTGATAATTTACTTGTATCTAGCGAATGTCTCTCAAAACATTCGATTCTTGGAGAGGAACCAAACAGATGCTGCCCAAACTATTATACCCCTGCATGCTTAACAAGTTCATCAAGGGTAGCGATTTCTTCTTGATGTATAACTAGAGAAATAGAGAATGTGATGAGTCGTTCTTCGCCGGTTCCATTCTGGGAGAGCACAGAGAGCGCTTTGTGGGACGGCAAGTCGGTTCATTTTCATTCGTTCGCCTAAAAATCGGTCCGAGAAATTCGCCAAACGGCTTTAGGTCAGGTTCAGTTCATTCGCTTTGAAGAGAATTGAGAACTACCGTTCTTTTAAAAAGAACTTCCGTTCGCTCATTCTCTTCGAAGAACCAGTTCACTTGAACCGTTCGCGAACGAATGGCCCATCTCTAATCTGCAGCCTGACTGATTTTATCCAGCTCTCGATTGCATCTTTTGTATCCGTCACCGACACCTTCGCTCCATCTTGTGTCTACGGATTGTTGAACGGATTCTTCACATCTTCATAACTACAGCACAGTATCGATCTCTTCTTAGCTTCTGTTTGGATGCCTTCTCACACTCACGAGCGTTGTCCGAATTACCTTCAATATCGATACTTCTTTGCGGAATGCGAACTGCATCTCTCACAGTCCGCGCTCACTTTCCGTGTATTTCGTCAGCCTGTTAATGATAATTGTTTCCAGGAGTTTTCCAAATGTGTTCCTGGCTTTGGCAGTAACCAAAGCCAGCTTCTGTACCTTCCACATTTCGGGGAAACTGCTTTCAGCTAGATACTTCCGCAGTACTACCCTAAACATGTCCAGATATGCCACGAGCGCAGCTTTCAGCGCGACGTTTGGTATTCCTTCCGGACCGGGAGTTTTCTTTGATCGTAGTCGCATCGTCACTTGCCACTCGTCTGTGTTTGCTCCTTCTTCTTAGCCGTACGCTATCGGTCTCAACGATTATCTTGAGCATACCAGGGCACATTTCAGCTGGCATCAACGGGCCCTCATCTTCGTCTTCACGTCTCGGTACGCGTCCCCCAAGGATTGACGTCTACTTCTCAGCACACCTCCTTATGACAAACAGGCTTGTTAAGCTTGATCTCCCGTTTTAAAGTGGCCCTAGCTCATCGAAACGTCGATTTGCGCTCCCCTCTCACTTTTCGATCTTACTCTCTGAGCCCGCCTTCTGGCTCTGAGACATACAGCGTGTAGCGTACCGAACGACTCATTTACACAGTAAGCTGGACGCCGTCTACTGCGTGACTACAGTTTTCGCGGCATTGTAACGTCACAAGCCGTCACAATCCTTCTTGTTAGATCGGCCGCATCAACGTTCTTGATTCCGCTCTCCAGCCGAAGTGCCTCAAGAAAGAGGTTTTTGTTGAAGGCTTGCACTTTAGCTTGCCGGTCGTCGTTCTCCGTGCAGTAGCAGGGTTCCGTTCACCAATACAAAGTCGCCTGAGATGGGCGCTATGCGGATGCTTCTCGCATACTCTCCAGTCCATGTTCGCAATCAGTGAAGGACTACAGAATGTGGCGGAATTTCTCCCGGTACCGATGTCCGTTTCGTGAACAAAATAGCTCCCAGTTTTGTCACGTTACCAGGAACTATTTAGCTCCCCGCTTCGCCGTGATCTACTCGTTGTAGTCCTCGGCGGTTGACTTAGCCTCCACAACGAGCCGACCTGCAGGTTTCGAGGCCTGTTACCAATTTCCACTACAAATAAATATTCTCAGAAGATACCTTTGCAAATGAAACTTAGAGAAGTATTGATTATTTTAAGAATTAGGCTCATTTTTGTTAAACATAATATTTTTTCAAATTTCATTAAAATATTTTGGGTGGGGGGGGGGGGGGGGGGTTTGTCCCTAAACACCACCCTTCCCCCCGCTACTACGCCACTGATGTAAACATCAACAAATGATTGAGTGTTACGATGAATAAACCCGAGCATTGAGAAAGCATTCGCGACGGATGCAGACAAATGTTCGGAGAACCTCAGTTAAGTACTAATAAGGATGGCAAGGTCTTTTATCTACCACAATAGATCTAAATACTGGTCGCAGTGGTTCGTCTCCAACAAAAAAAAGGTCTTTTATCACAGTAACTCGGCTGATGGTGATCGATACGATGCTGTAGTCGAAGGCAATTGCTATCACCCGAAAAACCTTGAAATAGTCAACGCACATAAGTTTGGAAGATTTATAATTAATTAATTAATATCAACAGACACAGTGTGGTCCTAATGATAATTTCTTAGTCTATTTAAAAAGTCAAATTGTAATCTGCTACGTGGAATGTGAAGATCGAACTCGGATGACACTCTGTTGAAGGTCCGCTGCAAACCAATGATGGCACCGTTTACTCCATAGTTAGTCCGGCGAAGAGGTAATCGGAGGAATAAATTATTGCGAAGGGCGCGAGGGCGAACGTTCATGTTTATCGCACTGAGAAGCTCGGGGCAGTCAATTCGATCTTGCAAAATATCCGAAATCGTCATAGCACGGAATAGATCCCGTCGCACTTGCAATGTATCGAGTCCAATAAGCAAACTCCGGCTTTCATAACTTGGCAGCTGGTGAGGGTTGCTCCAAGGCAATCGACGAAGGGCAAACCGAACGCTGTACTGCCTCAATTCGATGGACACCGTTGAGATAATGAGGGTTCCACACAACTGAACAATATTCCAGAGTTGATCGAACGAGTGAGCAGTAGAGAGATTTCAAGCAGTAAATATCTGAAAAGTGCTTAGATATTCTCATTATGAATCCCAAACAGCGTGATGCCTTTGCGACAATATAGCTGATATGCTGTTTAAACGTCAGTTGTTCATCGAGAAAAACTCCGAGATCTTTGACGCAATTCGCTCTGTAAATTGTGGATTCAGCTAGACAGTAATCGAATCGAATTGGCGTTTTTTTCCTCGAGAACGTAATGACCGTACATTTCTTGGGGTTTAGGGTCATTCGGTTGATCTCGCACCATTCCGCAAAGGTTTCCAGTTGGCGTTGAAGGAAAGCTGCATCATCAGTATTCCGGATTCTATGGTATAACTTGAGGTCGTCGGCGAAAGACAACCGTGGTCCTTCTAAACAAAAGTTAACGTCGTTTAAATACAGAAGAAAAATCAATGGACCGAGATGGCTACCTTGCGGAATACCAGATGAAGCAAAGAACTCTTCGGATACACAATCACCTATCTTGACTGCTAGACGACGATCACTGAGATACGATTGCATCCAACGGAGAATATTAGTACCAAAGCCAAGTCTATCCAATTTTGCCACTGCAATAGCGTGATTTATCTTGTCAAAAGCAGCTGAAAGGTCCGTGTAGATAACGTCAGTTTGAAGGCCGTCCGACATAGCATCTGTAACATATGTTGTGAACGACAGAAGATTCGTAGATGTTGAACGTTTCGGCATAAAATTAAGTAGCTTTCAGAGCTCGTTGATGAATAACACGAATCTCAGTGGGCCTAAATGACTCCCTTGTGGCACACCCGAGGATATGTCGAAAAATATGGATATCAGATTTCTAAGTCGAACAAAATCTATGTATACTAAATTTCATTCGATTTAACCTCAACCTCGCACTAACACAACTGCTTGTAGATTAGTCCACCTGCTTTCGGTACAATTACAACGGCGACGACTGAAAAAATCTAACTCTTCGAAAAATTGCAGTTCTACTACCAGGTCAGTTCCGACAGTACTGTTCCGAATGACTACTTCGAAAAAATTACCAATCAATTTAAAACGAAGTGACGTAAAACCTTCATCGTAATTTATTTATTGCGATATTTGTTGATGCCAGTTTGTCTATTTTCCCTCAAATTGCTTTCTCAAGTGGATGACTAGCCAGATCGTCATTAGAGCTGATATCGAGGATAAGACGTATCTAACATACACTTGAACACAATCACGCTTCGACCAGCAACCCGAAGCCAACTATATAGGGGAGACTGAGGAGAATTGATCCCCGGGGAGACTTGATCCCATCATTGTAACTCAAGGGCTGATCAGAATACATTAATCGAATATACTAGAAAGTTGCGTAGTTTTATCTAAACATAAGTTTCTTTAACACAAAAAAATAAATTGGACATGTGTTACCGAATTTTTACCGATTTAAAGAAAAAAATCTCAGAAGAACTGAAGAAGATTTATTTTCCAAATTTTCAAACTTTTATACAATTGATAAAGTCACCCACTGCATACTATACTTTTGCATATAGAAATACAGGAGAATGTCAATTATATGAATACGCTATGATTGAGCTAATTTTTTTGTTCAACTATATTTGTACTAAAGTTTGCTGAAATAGATGCTATGGGTTCACTTGATCCCTTCAAATTCGTGGAGATTTGATCCCCTTCGCCATGCTTCATACACACTACTGAAAATAACCAAATTCACACCAGAACAATTGAAGTCATTGTTCCCATAAAATAACAAAAAAACTGTCAAAAATGAACGCCTCATCATACAAAAACTTAACTGTAATTGTTTACTACAGTATACGTAGCAACCATGCATCCCACATTTGACGTTCCTCAACCATAATAATGACAGCTTTCAAATAATTGCACAGAGATTTGGGGAATTCGTAATAAAAATCAGGTGAGAGATGGGTAATATGTAGTAACAAAAATAGTAATATCAAATCACAACAATTTAATCAATACCACAATACATTTATAACATTGAATGGGGTTAGGTACCTATTTTCGCCCTATTAGGGAGGGTACCACATTATTTCATTATTAATTTTATTATTTCAGCTTCTTTGCTTTGTTATTAGGAGACATTTTTTATTTCGGTTATGGAGGTTTCAGCCTTAAGGTCATTCGCCTCTTATTAAGAGCCAATATAATAACAAAATTGTCTTGAGAATGGTGAAAATCTTCTGTTTGAGCGCAGCAAAAACTCTAATCGAGTACTCAATTATCGCAACACCGTTTGAGCCAATGCGTTGAGCAAAGATGGCAAACGCTGTTCTAACCAAAGGCTTCAGATTGGTAGGATGATAATAGAAACAGGGTAAAAATAGGCTTATTACCCTACATTCTCTTTTAAACACGTTTTCAAAAAATAATCAAGTGTCCCCAAATTAGGGATCGAGTCTCCACTAATCAAAGAATTTTCCATTTTTTTGTTGTTTTCCAAAAATGCTCATAGCTCATGTCCAGTATAATATTTCCATGTAATTTTTTTATGATAATCAGTCAACCCTAGAAACAATATAAAAGTACAAAAAATACATAGTTTTTTTATCATTCCACGGAATAGGATTGAAAAATAAAAAAGGGGATCAAGTCTCCTCAGTCTCCCCTATGATTGAGATTTTATTCAATCGAACGTCTATTCATGTTCCACCTCTTGTCCTAAAGGGTCAGACAGAATGCTTCGTCAGTGAATTAATGAATCCACCAAACCAAGGATTACTTTCTGTTGCGAGTAAGACGATGTTGTCCCGAAAACTTTGAATAATTTCAAATTATTCCAAACGCTGCGTCAGTGACCAAACATTCTGTTTGAGCCCAAAAGAACCTTGTGCGTTAACCCCAATATGTATATCCTAATAACAGATCAAAGTCCGACAAAGCAATGAAACTCTCCAAATTTGCAGACATAAGAACCTACGTCCGGGGAAAAAAATCGAATGAAACATTAGCCCATGTGAATGACCCGTATTACTGCCGTTCTGTACGGCAGAACGGCCACAACCTGAAAGTTGAGCTCATTCTGTCTGGGCTAGTCGCACTCTTCATTCCACTTCATTCAAAGCTATCATAAGCTCTGTTCCATACAAGCAGAATGTTTAAAACATAGGGTGATTGCTCTATTTGAATCTCAAATAGAATAATGGTTAAAGTGTGCAATAAACGAGTATTAATTTGAGTCTGTACAAGAGCAAGGCTACTAACGTTGAATTCATCTCAATAGGAATCTCTTACTAGATGGTCGCGTTTGCGCCAATACTTCAAAGAGCAAAATATGCAAAACTCTAACTTGAATAGTTTAAATAGGAACCTTGAACATGCTGATGATAAGAACATGACAAAAATGGGATCAATACCGTACGTACCAAAGATGTGTCCCATCCTCACTGATTTATACACCACCTAAAAAAAAGAGGAAGACAGAACATGTTGGTCTGCGTATACAGGAACAGTCTGGCATGTTTCCCAGCCCGGGCTAACTAGCAGCTGTTCAGCGACTGGGCTACCACCGCACCGACGCCGCTCACGGACGGTCAAGACGAAAAGAAAACAGACAAAACTCATACAACCAGCCCCAGCCCAGCCGACGGGTATCAGTATCAGTCTGGCTGACTAGTACTAAGCCAATTACACATTAGGGGAAAGGTGAACAGCAAATCAAGTTGTCGTCAGTGCACCTTTCCCTTCCGTGTGAAGAGAGTCTTCGAAGTTCTCTGTAGTTATCTTCTTCAAAGTCTAGCTCGCCGCCGTCGTCTACCCGACGGAGAGGGATAGGTACAGTCCAACCCTGATAATTGGAAGGGGACATAATACGAACCAACGAGGTTACATTATAATGTTACAAACTTACTTTATTCAAACTAGTGGTACACTAACATTTTTAAAGGTCCACAGTAACTTTAACCATTTTCAAATCCAAGTTTGAAGTAGCTCGTCTAAAATTAGAAATGTCAGTTTACCAATAATATTAATAAATGCTGTTCAGACGAAGAAGTTGAGACCAGGCTTTAACATTTTTTCTTCTTTCTTCAAACAAGGAATCTCTTCATTCGAAGAACCAAGTGCTCTCCAAAAACCCTCCTGATTTCGTAGTTTTATCCATCTATTCATTGTCTTTCTGTTCATTAACCTTGTGACGAGACTCCAAAGAATGGTGAGTTTTTTTTATTGACAGTACTTTTCCAAAGGAGACATCGCATCGACCTTTTTTGCAGTGGAAAAAATCAGAACAATATCCGTCGATTCTCTTGAGGGATCGACCATTCTTTTGAACAATTTAGTGTGGAAATTTTTCACCAGAACAACCCATACAAAAACATAAATCTTTATGGTTTATTATACTTTAATTGATTTAAAAATTACTGTTACTGTTGCCCATTGGCAGTCAGCACACATTAAATCTGATCGATTTGCATGTTTCGGCATTTCTTTGCTACGAATGCGTCACTTAAATTAGTCATGCCAGAATTGCGTGAAAAAATAAAAACGCGTTTTTAATTAATTTAATTAAATTTACGTTTCATGATCCTGACATATACGAACCTCAAAAAATGACATAGATTTGCGTATGATTTTTATTGTACATGACGGTCAATTGCGTAAATCACGCAATTTTACTGCACATAAATGGCGTTTGTACACGCTTAGAAAAAATGAAAACTTCATTTGACGTAATCAACGTTGCGACGTATTTTGCTGTCTAGTAACGGAATTTTAAATGTTTTGACATGTGAAATGCAATATTGTGTCTCTTTTCATGTAGACCTCGGTTGAATGGAGATGGAGAATTGTGAGCAAAGCGCATTTTTACATGTTCTTAAATGTAAATTGAAGTGAATTACGACGTTCCTTTTATGTGCATCTTGCGAGATGTAAATATTTTTAAGTGTGTATTCAATATTGATGTGTGTAATTTTACGGCACTGTGCATGGAAAGTACATCTTTCATGCAAAATTAAATGGGATGTGGTTATATCTCATCATTTCGAGAATTACGGTTTGTTAAATTGTGTCAACGATAAAATTCATCTTTTTTAGTGTATTGACTCGACATCAACAACGTAAAACGATTAATATTCAGAAGGTCTTTCCCCCTTAAAAGAAAACTGTTGACAGCTTCGCTGTACCTATTACCAACTTTCGCGCAACAGTTGCCACAGAAGCCTAATGGCCAGTTCGCTATCTGCCATTGCCGTGTCTCGTGGGTACTTCATCAACACGGCAAACACTATAAACGGTTTCGCGATAACGGAAAGATCGAATCTTATCAGTGCGTGTATGTGGTTGGGCGAAAGCATGATTTCTAGGGGCAAATTTCAGGGATGTGACAAAACAAATCGGAAAATGACCGCGTGGCTACTCAGACGATTGAAACAATTTATCGAATCTCTACGTTCGAGCGTAAAGGTATGCCATATTTGCCTTCCTTGAGAACTACAAACAATGTCGGCACTTGATCGACAAAGTAACTTGTTGTTTGACTGTGCAGTAAATGGTAAACTTTTTTTTCTTCAAAAGGTCCTTCTAAATCTAGGTCCCAGAATGCGACACAGCAATAATAAACGTGGCAATGAGGCGGAACTATCACACATACACACACAGCTGCAGTTTTGACGCATACTAGGATCTTCAAATATAAATACAACCAATCACCAAAGATAATTATTGAAAAACACCTGCTTGCTACGATTACGCCATAATTTTGAACCCAATATCAAAGGTCGATTACCAGATTACCAGATATGATCCTTGGTAACAAGTTTATTTGATACCTAATTTCGTTCGGGTTTAAGACAATAGTACACTGGTTGATCAGTAGTGTGTGTTTTAGCTGAAGATGTTGATTGCAATTGCGATAGATGCATTTTCCACAGCAGATTTCCTAGTCAGGGTATTCATAGTATGAAATTAGTTTGCAGAATTGAACCGTGGTAATCTTATTTTCATAAGTGCACTGTGTATTTTGAGCAAAAGGTTACTCATGAACAGTGATCACAGAAGATGGACTAGTGTGACTTAACTGAATTTTCACCAAACGAAGGTCGTTGTCAATACCAAGAAAAAATCTTCCTTCTTTTTTGTAAAGACGCTCATTTCTCGTTATTGTTCCATGAATGTTGCAGTTCAAATTAATAGTAGTAAGCATAGTATAAAGCAAAAAATATTTGGAAAAATTAAAAAAAAACGTCTTCTGAAGCAGCCCCCCTTAACGTAAACTGCATAAGAAAAGTCAAAAAACAGCACATCGCTTTTCGTTTTTGACAGTGCACCGGTGTAGTGACCGGTAATACAAACTTGGGAGTAATCTGCCTATCTCTGTTATAGCATTTACGCTTTTACCTGGTGCTTTACCGATGTAGTGCAAAAAAAGAGGTAAAGTTTGAATGAGGGTAGCACCAACTACACCGGTATAATACACTGCCAAAGCCAAAAATGCAATTAGAAAATATGCACCAAATCGGCCGCGCATCGTCGAAGACACAGGATATTCGGATGCGTCTGCGTCGCCTACCACGACACTCGAAAATGAGGCACTGCTACAATTTTGTTTTGCCAACTATCAAAACTAAACGAAAACCAACCTGCATGTATCAAAGCCGGTTGAAAAGAAACATCAGCTTCGCGTTCAAGTTGAAGCGAATTTTTCGGGGACCATGTCTCCGTTGATATCAGATATAGACTCTGGCAGCAACAATCACACAAACAGTTAAAGAAACAGACAAGGAAAAGAAAACCCGACAATGTTGCGCTTCCCGAGCCACTGCGGCAGTGTTGGTTTGTCAGGCCAATTTGAAACGCCGCGTTTTCAAGCCGCTGCAAATACCTGCGCAGGCAGTCAGCTAAATTCGAGTGCCATTTTTAAGTGCTTCTTATTTCGAGAAAATCGCGTAATCGTTGTGCATCACCAGATTAGTTTTCTGTAGCCAGTAGTGGCTTGGATTGGTGATTGAAAAAATCGCGCGGTGTTTAGTAGTGCGGCGATTTCCGTGTGTTTTTAGTATCGATCGGTGATCAGCTGTTCTGAGGAAAACGAACACAATGGAGGTGCCCCGACGGCGCAGGAAGCAACGTAAGAATTTCAGAATTCGCGATAGAAACGTAGAACGGAGTGGCTTGTATGCTGTATCCATTCTTGCGTTCTAAATTTTTTTTCCTCGAGCCTAAGGCTTTTGTAAAATGCACAAAGTACTTCAAGGAATCCAGGCAGAATTGCCGCACATTTATGGTTGCGTGTAAGAAGAGTTGCACAGAATGTAATTATAAACAGCTCATCGACTTTCACGGGTCGTTAATTAATAGGTATACGACTTAGCGACTCTTTCATTCGATCTTTCAGTTGCTTAGGTAAATAGTGTTTATTTACTTGTTTTCAAACATAAAAGAAACCATAAAGCAGTGACTAAATTCCTATAAACGTTTTACGACCAGATGAGTCCTGTGGAGTATGCCCTCAATTGTGCTATTTTCCCCATAACACCCTAAAACGCTTCGTTTTTATCTTTGCCTCTGATTGCACGTCAACTCTAATGACGATTTCGCTTGAACCCGAAACTGAGTCAGGTTCTGACCCCAACCGCTGTCAGTTCATACATTTTGACAGCAGTTCGGGTTAGAAACTGACTCAGTTTCGCTTCAAACGAAAACCACATAAGTAAAACTAATGTCGTTTTCGCCCGAGGCAAAAACTAACACAGTGTCGGACCTAACTGCTGTCAAACCGTTTGTTTGAATCCATTTTTGAAACTAGGTTATGCACCATTGAACTGAAAATCGGGTTGGGTTCTAACCTGAAATATATTTCGGGTTCGTTCCGACCACCGCACCGTTTTACGAGAACCCAACTCAGTTCCATTAAAACCTGGGTTAGTTTCTAGGTTCTCAATCGAAAACAACATAATAATAATTAGTTATTCCCATAGGTAAAGATAAGCGGAGAAAAAATATTCCAACTGGGAACCTCACTGGCTCAGTATGGCGTGTTGGCAATTTGGCATTGCTCTCCCCATGAGGATAACTAATAATATTATATGCGTCATAATTTTTGTTATTTATGTAATCTTGAAAATCTACGGCATTCATGAATTACAAAAGTGAACAAAATTTTGTATATTTGTTTTTATATTTGTCAGTGCTAGTAGAACCACCGACTAACAGACATGAAACAATTTTTATAATTGTTCACTAAAACACTCGACAGTGTCGCGATCGCTTAGTAACCAAACATCGGTTGCCAATAAAATTGATTATAACTACTAGAAGTTGTAATCTCTTTTAGGTTATGTATAATACGTACAACAGAGCTGGCAATTCTGATAAAAGTGAGTACATATTCGAAGTCTTTTAGTCTGTTGTAGATGGTAAAGATAAGGTTTTTTATAGTTAATAAAAATCGGAGGAGGGTTGGCTATTACAAAAAAACTAGTTTTTTACTGTGTTATTTTGACTGCCAATAAAATATTAGTAAACAACCCTAAACTTTTTCTTGTTTTTATTAATCCAGTAGATGGCAGTATAGACTCTATAATAAAAACATTAACATCAAGCATTTGAGATTGTTTTTTTGCAATTATTTTCCAATAATGGATGAAAAATTTCAAATGTGCAATGTTATTTTTACTTTAAAAAATAGTAAATTTGAATCGTGCAGTAGAGTAAGAGTAATTTTTATACTCTCCATTTATACGTTTATTTGAACACATTAGTTCGAGCAAAGATGAAATGAATAAGAGCTTGCTTACCCTACGTGATATGGTGAGAGGTAATTTCAGGAAAATTACCCATCAGTTGATAAAATACATTCAAGCGTGCCACTTTTACGGTGTTTGATTTGGTTAATTGTTTTATTATGTTGCATTATCTACAGTAGCGTCATAAAAATAGGTAAATCTTCATAATCAGAATTGTTAGAACGATGGAATTGAAACTGACGGCCAATGAATTGCGACACAAAAGGCAAATAAATTATGCAAGACACTTTTTAAACAAACTTTTTTAAAGACACCCAGGAAGACTACAAGTGATAATGAACTGCAAATTTATTTTATTAATTTAACGGAAACCTTTTTTTAAGTGCGTTAGGTAAAAATTAATTCTTGAATGCGTATAAATGGCGCGATTGAAGTCGGATACAAGGAAGCGTCATCGTATTCCTTGCTGCATTTCAGTAACTCAGTAATTAATTTCAATAATCTTTTGTAGAATTTTTAGTAACGGAAAAGATCAACTCTCCGGACAAGCTAATTCTTAAGACATCCATTTTTTATTTTGTATAGAGGTTTTTAACCATAGAGTCATTCACCTCTTTTTGGGGTTATGTGCGGGGGGAATCGAACCCAGATGAGCTGCATACATTTATAGCCTACGATATGCTCGCTCCCATATAAGACCTGTAACCCGTCAGGGTAACAATTTAGCACTGGGTGGAAATATACCATTTATTGGGTATACACTCCGTAGAGTGTATTGTTTACATAAAATTAGACTCACCGCTGTTCAATATGTTCGTTCATGTTTTGATGTAAATTTCATTTGTTTTTTTATCCATGAACGTTTTTGTTGACATAGCTAGATTAGATAATTTTTGTTGCATGTTTGTGAATTAACAGTAGAGTTTAGATAGGCTTCAATTTTCCACTTGCTGGCAAAAACGATTGCTGAATACGCTACTCAGCGGGTGACAGCGACGGTGGTGGTGGAAGGTGGAGTGGCATATTGACATCGAGCAAGAGGTAGCCATCGGAGCCGAGAGAGTTAGCTTCGAACCACGTTTGTGAACAGTCGTTTTGTGTCTCGATCGAGATAGTTTTTGAAGATTCACGGCAGTCCGTTTTTTTTTTTTTTTTTTTTATTTCAATTATAGAAGTTTTAACCTTAAGGTCATTCGCCTCTTCGGGTTAGAAAAATCTCTTAGGAAAAATTTCTAACCCTATGTGCGGGGTCGGGACTCGAGCCCAGGTGCGCTGCGTACAAGGCAATCGATTTACCAATACGCTACGCCCACTCCCTTCAGTCCGTGTATGGTGAGCAGAAATATCTGCAAAAGTGTCTGCCTGTGGTTCGAGTGCTCTTGTGTGGTGCTAGATCGCCGTTTGTGGGAAGCTAAGTGTAAAGGAGCTTTCGCTTCCCCGGCTAACCGTGAAGGATCTAGAAGCACCGATCCGCCCTCGCTGGGAAGGATAAGCCGAACGAGCCTTGCTCTCCTTTCCAGCTAACAGCCAAGGAGGGCGAAGCAGGTAGGACAACGGATCCGCCTGGGAAGAACACTGCGGTGTCTTCCGGGATTCTTTGCGGGGAGCAAACGAATCCGGTGATTCGTCACCATCGTCGCTAGGGAGGTTCCAACAAACGAGCCACGCTCACCTCCCTAGCTAATTGCAAAGGACCGCTGCCGGAGCAGCAAACAATACTCCAAGGAGAACTCGGCCGTTGCTGTCCCGGCCGGTCGGACGAGACCACCCACCTTTCCACCCAGCAGTAGCAGCTCAACAGCAGCAGCAGTGGAGATAATCAGAAGAATAAACACGGTAAAATTTAGTTTATTTGTTTTCCCCTTTTTGTTTGTTACGAAAATCCGAAATTCTGTAGAGGCACCTAGGCCGCCCTGAAAAGAAGGGTTCGCCGGGCAAACCAGAACCCGAGTAGTGGGCAAACCCCTACTTACATTTGGCGCACAGCGCAAAACACACTGAAAAAAAATATTTTCCTATTTTGGAAAATATTTTTTTCTTCCGGAGTGTGGGGTGCTTCTACTAAATCAAGGATTTTCGTAGAACAGTGGTGAGGTTTCTTCCGCAATATTGTTCCGCGGTCGTATATTTATTATTTATTTACATGTTTTGGTATATTTTTTTTGATTTTTGCATTTTCCTTTTTTGTCCGAATTTGTGGATTGCGTTGTTTGTGTTTGGTCTGCCGGACGAGTAGTTTGAAGGTTGTTGTTATTATTCGGTTGCGGTGGCCAATCGCCTTGAATTCTCAATCCGGTTTGAGACATTTTTGGAACAGCTTGATTTCCTGAAATTTTAAGGGAATCGTTAGTGGGCGAAAAATCGAAAATAATACCGTGTCAGTACTTACATGCTTTGTGTCTTGGTGATTTCTTCCAATATAGCGCAAGTTATGATGGCGTTGGAGAAATTCAACCAAGCGTGTGTGTTCATGCGCGTCGATCATTTGCATTTCGATGAGCTGGATTTTGAGTTGCTATCTCGAAGCATTTTTATCTCTCCTGATTCGGATCTTTCGGGTGTCCAGCGGCAGCGGCGTCTTCGGGGAATTTTGTCGCATGAGCGGTCGTCTCGGAGGGAATTAGTACGCAATTTCCGGGGTGACGTGGGTGAAGAAAAGGAGATCTGCCTTGGTAAATTACTAACAATCAAGGAAGATCTCCAGTACCGGTGCCCAAACAAGGAGATTTACCGAACACGGTTGCTTCATTTGGGGTCTAGGCTCCAGGTTATCCGAAATTATGCGGCAGGGGAGGTCAACCAGGAAATTTCGGGGTTGCTGGAGGAAGTTCTAGCAGTTTATGCCAGTCATTTCAGCGACGAACAAGCAGCACTTCCTCCCGACAACCAAGAAGGGGAGGATGGAGAAATTTTGGGAGATTTGCTGAGTACAGACGTACCTGCAATTCCACAGGGATCCAATCCTTCCGATAACGAAGGATCTCTTTCCAAACAGCTCGTAGGAGACGACCTGTTGCGTGTCTTGTGCGAGATGAGGGACGAGATTCGACAATTGCGACAGCAATCCGACGATAATAAAGCCCTAGCGTCTCAGGGGTCTGATGCTTTTTCAAAAGCTACCGAAACGCTAATGGGCGGGATTGCTTCACTGACAACAATTTCGTCAGTTTTGAGAAAGACGGTTCAAGAAGTTGTCTCACTTCGTGAATCCGTAAATGAACTTCGGGCACTAGTACATCAGAAGGAAAGTGCTTCCGAGAAGGATCTGCAGACCGATCTGGAAGATTTGCGTTTGATGGACGTACCCGATTCATTTGATGCACCAGAGATTCCTCGCCCAACACTGGCGCCCAGTCCCGATCAATTTGTGTTGAAGCGAGGATTCTCGGGTCAACAAAATCTATGTCCATCACTTCCTATCGAGAAACCGAAACAGAATACTGGATTCACAGCCCCGTACCAAACTCAGAACCAGCCTTACGTTCCTGAATTGACCGAACAGCTGGCGGGACCATCATATCCGAACTTTTCGATATCCACCCATGCGGGAAACGGATCGATGGTGGCCCCCAGGAATTACTCGCGAAACCCGCAACGCGTCGCTGATTGGAAGATTCGGAAGTATGCTGGAACTGATGAAGGAACTGGACTTAATGAGTTTTTGGACACCGTAGCAAATTACGCTGCGTGTGAACAAATGTGCGAAGAAGAACTTTTCAATTCTGCGATGCATCTGTTCACTGGCAATGCTTTGACCTGGTATCAGGCTATGCGTGCGCAAAACCGGTTGTTTAACTGGAACCATCTTGTTTGCGAGCTCAAGGTAAATTTCGTACATCCTGAACTTGATGCTACGCTCAAAATGAAGGCTCTCCAGCGCCGGCAGATGCGTAACGAATCTTTCCAGGAATACTTCCTGGAAATGGAAAAAATATTTCGTGCTATGACGGTTCCAATGGCACCGAGCGAAAAACTCGACGTGCTCAAGCGGAACCTGAAAGCCGATTATAAACAAATGCTGATTCTCAGGCCAGTGAACACGCTTTCAGAATTGATGAGTCTTGGTAAATCGATCGACGCCTCCAAGACGCCGATTTATCAGAAAGTTTTCGGTTCTTCTCGGGAAGTTGCTGCTTATTCTGATAATCCACCACAAAACAAACAAAAACAAAATAATCAAAACCAAAAGGGAGGTGGACAGAATAACGGCAACGCAAAATCCAAAACGTTTTGGAACAAGAATGCCAAACCGGCAGGTCTTGATTCAAGCAAGCCTCCTGACAACCAGAAAAAGAAACAGCAAGGGAATCAGGACGGAAAGAATCTCGAGGGAAACAATCAAAAACCAATCGAACCACCGCAGAAACCTATAATGTGTCTGGAGTATTTGGTGGAAAAGCATCGTCCTCCCGTGCCCGGCGTCTGCTACAATTGTGGAGACAAAGGACATGAATATGAGGAATGCCGGAAACCAAATCGGGTCTTCTGCATCGTCTGTGGTTTTAAAGGGTTTGATGTTTCTCGTTGCCCTTACTGCCTAAAAAACGGGATCAGAACCAACTGAAGTCGCAGTTGGCAGTAAAACAGCGCTCCAAACAACAACTCATTATTAATCCCCAGATTTACGACAGTTTTCGACCGGCTCGTGATGAGGACTATGATAATTCGTTGTCTGTCGAAACCATCGTCCTTGACGACCCGTTCGATAACCGTCCATTTGCAATTGTCGCTGTGTACGGCAAATCCTTCAAAGCCTTGCTCGACAGTGGTAGTAACGCCACAATTATAACTAAAAAGCTATACCGAAAGTTTTCGAAAAGTCCCTTGAAAAGGTTGGAACGACCATTCGAACTACGTTCTGCAAATGGTCAATCCTTACCAATCATTGGACAAGCGTATCTCCCGTATACTTTTCAAAATTTGACAAAGGTCCTATGCACTCTTGTAGTAGAGCATCTGACCGTCAACTCCATTCTAGGTATGGACTTTTGGCGCGCCTTTGGGATTTCTCCTGAGATACAAAACTGTGCTCTGTTGAACTCAGGTCAGGAATCAGAAGACGATGAAGAAGATGAAGTACCGCGTGAGTCGATACTCACTTCGGAACAGTTAGCGCGCGTAGAAGAAGTAAAGAAGTGTTTCCAGGCAGTAGAGCCCGGAAAGCTAAGCCCAACCTCATTCACAGAGCACAGGATTGTCATCAAAGATGAATTCCAAGGTGCGGCACCCGTTTGCCGATATCCTTATCACATGAGCCCAAAGAAACTGTCAAAGGTCTGGGAAGAGGTTGACCGATGGCGGTCTATGGGAATTATCGAGGAGTCTGATTCGGATTGGTCGCTTAATATTGTGGCGGTCACGAAACCAGACGACTCAATCCGCCTTTGTCTAGACGCTAGGCCTCTCAATGAGCGTACTGTACGGGATGCATACCCTCTGCCCCACCCTGGGCGAATATTGGGCGGCTTACCCAAGGCGAAGTACCTGTCTACCATAGACTTGAAGGAGGCCTTTCTCCAGGTACCCCTGGCTAAGGATAGTCGCAAATATACCGCTTTCAGTGTTCCCGGCAGGGGTATGTTCCAATTTACCCGTCTACCATTTGGTCTCGTCAACAGCCCCGCTACTCTGGCGCGACTGATGGACCAGGTTCTAGGACGAGGTAAATGGGAACCTTACGTTTTCGTCTACCTAGATGACATCATCGTGGTAAGCGAAACGTTCGAGCATCACATACAGTTGCTCAAAGCAGTGGCCGATTGTCTAGCAAGAGCCAACCTAACCATCAATTTGGAAAAATCCCGTTTTGGAGTCCCCGAACTAAAGTTTCTTGGTTATTTGTTGAATCGGGACGGACTCAAGGTCAATCCTGACAAAATTCAGCCGATTCTCGACTACGAGAGACCGGTTACCGTGACGAAACTTCGTCGTTTCCTCGGGATGTGCGGTTATTACCGCCGTTTCATTGATCGGTTCAGTGAGGTCACTGCTCCCTTGACCGATCTGCTCAAAACGAAAACCAACAGCTTAGTTTGGAACTCCGAGGCAGAACTCGCGTTCCTTAAAATTAAGGAACTTCTAGTCACTCCTCCAGTTTTAGTCCCACCAGACTTCTCCAAAGAGTTCATCCTTCAGACAGACGCTAGCGACGTAGCAGTCGCTGCTGTTCTGGTGCAGGAGTATCCCGAGGGTGAGAAAGTAGTTGCTTACTTTTCGCACAAACTGACCACTCCCCAAAGGAACTATCATGCAACTGAGAAGGAAGGTCTGGCGGTGATAATGGCGGTTGAACACTTCCGAGGTTACTTGGAAGGTTATCATTTTCGACTGGTCACTGATTCGTCAGCGATTACATGGATACTGAAGACTAAATGGAAAACCAGTTCACGCTTGAGTCGTTGGAGTTTAGAATTACAACTCTACGACATGTCTATTGAGCACCGGAAAGGCAAGGACAATGTCGTTCCTGATGCGTTATCCCGGGCCGTAGCAGCCGTTTCAGCTTTGTCCACCTCAGACTGGTACTGTTCCATGAAGTCAAAAGTTATCCAAAATCCTGACGACTATGCCGACTTCAAAGTAGAAAATGATCAACTTTTTAAGTATGTCAACTCGAAAGTTGTTCCGTGCGACTCGCGGTTCAGTTGGAAACTCGTCCCAGCACCCGAGTTCCGTCAAGATTTGATTCAACGTACCCACGAAAATTTGCTTCACGTGGGATACGATAAAACGATCCACGAAGTGCAGTTACGATATTACTGGCCTCGTATGGGATCTGAAGTACGAAAGTTTATTCGAGAATGCGGGACGTGCAAGGAAATCAAAGCTCCTTTCGTCCCAGTCCAGCCCGAAATGGGTCAGTCACGTGCGACTAATGCACCATGGCGAATGGTTTCTGTGGACTATATTGGTCCTCTTCCAAAAAGCAAACATGGCAATCAACACTTGCTTGTCGTCCTCGACGTCTTCAGCAAGTACGTCATGTTAACCCCCGTTCGCAAAATCGCTAGTACATCACTCTGTACGATACTACGCGAACAGTGGTTCAATCGCCATGGTAGCCCGGAAATTCTGCTAAGCGACAATGCCTCCACTTTCACCTCGAAGGAGTTCAGTCAATTCATAAAAGAAACCAACGTCAAACATTGGCTGAATTCCCGCTATCATTCGCAGGCTAACCCAGTGGAGCGAACAAATCGCTCGATAAACACCGCAATCCGGGCATATGCTCGAACCGAGCAGCGCAATTGGGATGTCCATATCACCGATGTGGAGCGCATCCTAAATACTACCGTTCATTCCTCCACTGGGTTTAGTCCTCATTTCATTATACACGGGTGTGAAATGACATCTGCCGATGACTTCAGCAGGATTTCCGGTGAGGGTGACCTAGAAACAAGACACCAACAGATAGACAAAATCCGGGAGATTGTGGTCAAAAATTTGGCAAAGGCAAGCGAGGGCATTCGACATCAGTACAACTTGCGTCATCGAAAGTTCTCCAAACCTTTTGAAACGGGACAAATGGTGTACCGTCGAAACATGAAGTTGTCGAATGCACTCGAGTCGTACAATGCTAAACTTGGATCACAATACTTACCGGCTAAAATTGTCTCAAAAAAGGGTGTATCCTCCTACGAGCTGGAGGATTTAACAGGTAAAAACCTTGGAGTTTGGCCAGCAAATCTCCTTAAACCAACATAAAAAAACTTTTTTGTGCCGTCTGTGGACTGACGGTATGCTTGTATATGGATTACTCACTTGGGAGTTTTCCAAAAGCAGCCGTCAGTTCCCGACGGCAACAACACGGACTTTGGTCCGAATAAAAAAACAATAAACATTTCTCCGTCTTCTCTATCTTTATTGTGGAAGACCAACTCTACCGCGAGAAGGTTCTTCAACACCTTCCTGCAATTTTTCAGAGCCACATTCACGCAGTGTGGTAAACAAACATCCGACAAACATATATGAACTGGCACCGGTGACGGTTACGGTGGGTAGAATCCTCTACTTAAAACAAAAACAAGTACACTACACCGTACCGTCATTCGGTCAACGGTTGCATTAACCTGACACTTTCTGCAGTGTTCAGCAAACAAAACAATTCTTTTGCGCCCCACTCGCGCAGTGAGGTAATCAAACAACTACAGTAAACGTATGCCCCGGGACCTGGCACGGCAGCGGCGAAGTGGAATTCCCACACTTTAAAACATATAAATTTTACACCGTGCGAGTTTTTAGGGTCCCGGCCGCATCAAATACATCACTTTCCGCCGTGTTCGGCAAACCAAATTATTCTAAAAACCCCTCTTCATGGGGAACACTCGCACCTACGGGTGCACAAAATTATATATAATTTCCCCTTGTTTAGGGCACCAGAACTTAAAAAAAACATATTCACCTATCCCTACTTCGATAGGGACTTAAACAAACACTAGCGCGGCTGATTCCCGACCGAAACTATCGTGAGAAAACGCGCGAACCGACCGTAAACCGGATAAAAATCGCGAAATACGGTGCGGGAGACGATTCCGCGATCCGTATTGTTTGGTTTTGATGATGATTCATTCATCCATTCAGATGGATGATATCATCATTTTTGACACATTCCCCGATGTTCGCACCAAGGTTATGCATCATGCAGGTGTAGCCCGATTCGAATCAGGGTAGTGTGCGTGTTAAAGGGAGATGTGGGTTAAAAAGCGCCACGCATCTTCGATCTCGAATCGAATAATAAAATTTTATTTCGCATAATTTTGGGTTTGTGGTTAAACCTGGGATGGTTCGTTTGATTCCAGCGGGAATCATTTTGATATTTTTAAATTATGCGAAAGACATTCTTTGGTCCCTCTCAAACGCTTCTTTTCCATGTGCGAAGCGTTTTGAGGCGAAAAGGGACGAATATACAAACATTTTGTCCGGAATGTCTGCGAGTGGGAGAAATGATGACGTGTTAAGCGGTATTGTATGTGTGAATGTATGAGTGTGGAATCGAACAGAGTGAATGAATGTTCGTGTGAATGATTAGATCAAATTGTTTTGGGGTTAATTCGAAGTGCTTATCGGAATGTGAATGATCGAGTAGGCCAGTGATTGAGGATGAATGAATGGGATAATTGTATGAATGTATTTGGATTGAAACCCCAACACAAGCGTGTAGTACTGGTACCGTAAGAACACGAGGCATTTCTGGACAGTCGAGGAAAAAAAAGAACAATATAATACCGACAACCGTTCCCCTGCAAGTTGGAACATCGAAAATTGTCAATGCCACTTGCAGAATTTTAGGAATATCGAGTTGTTACCGATCTTGTTTTCGGATTAGATTTAGGGTTCAACCCATAACCGAGTAATGACGATGGCTGACAACCTCTCGCTTCGCGTATGCTGTTAGTATTATCAGACCCAACACAGACAAACAGTTCACCGGTTAGGACATCCGGTCGATTAGTTCTGAGATGAAAATTTATAAATTGCGGAAGAAATGATTAGGTGTAGTAAGTTTTCTTTGTTTATTTATTTATTTATTCATTTCGTTCATTATTATTGTATCGGTGTTAGGTGTTAGGTTAGAAAAAAATTGTTGCCAATTTTTTTCCACCCGGTGTGGGCGAGATTGTAACCCGTCAGGGTAACAATTTAGCACTGGGTGGAAATATACCATTTATTGGGTATACACTCCGTAGAGTGTATTGTTTACATAAAATTAGACTCACCGCTGTTCAATATGTTCGTTCATGTTTTGATGTAAATTTCATTTGTTTTTTTATCCATGAACGTTTTTGTTGACATAGCTAGATTAGATAATTTTTGTTGCATGTTTGTGAATTAACAGTAGAGTTTAGATAGGCTTCAATTTTCCACTTGCTGGCAAAAACGATTGCTGAATACGCTACTCAGCGGGTGACAGCGACGGTGGTGGTGGAAGGTGGAGTGGCATATTGACATCGAGCAAGAGGTAGCCATCGGAGCCGAGAGAGTTAGCTTCGAACCACGTTTGTGAACAGTCGTTTTGTGTCTCGATCGAGATAGTTTTTGAAGATTCACGGCAGTCCGTGTATGGTGAGCAGAAATATCTGCAAAAGTGTCTGCCTGTGGTTCGAGTGCTCTTGTGTGGTGCTAGATCGCCGTTTGTGGGAAGCTAAGTGTAAAGGAGCTTTCGCTTCCCCGGCTAACCGTGAAGGATCTAGAAGCACCGATCCGCCCTCGCTGGGAAGGATAAGCCGAACGAGCCTTGCTCTCCTTTCCAGCTAACAGCCAAGGAGGGCGAAGCAGGTAGGACAACGGATCCGCCTGGGAAGAACACTGCGGTGTCTTCCGGGATTCTTTGCGGGGAGCAAACGAATCCGGTGATTCGTCACCATCGTCGCTAGGGAGGTTCCAACAAACGAGCCACGCTCACCTCCCTAGCTAATTGCAAAGGACCGCTGCCGGAGCAGCAAACAATACTCCAAGGAGAACTCGGCCGTTGCTGTCCCGGCCGGTCGGACGAGACCACCCACCTTTCCACCCAGCAGTAGCAGCTCAACAGCAGCAACAGTGGAGATAATCAGAAGAATAAACACGGTAAAATTTAGTTTATTTGTTTTCCCCTTTTTGTTTGTTACGAAAATCCGAAATTCTGTAGAGGCACCTAGGCCGCCCTGAAAAGAAGGGTTCGCCGGGCAAACCAGAACCCGAGTAGTGGGCAAACCCCTACTTACAGACCTAACTTCATAGAAGTCTGTAGACTAAATACATATTCTAACTCCAAGTCTTCATTTAACGGGAACAGTTTGACTTCAAACTCTACAAGATCCAGCAATCTGTATGCGAAGTGTAGCGCTTAAAGAACTTCTGCGACCACCTCTTATTGTAACTCAGTAATTAATCGGAACCAGCTGACAAATCAATGCAATTGTAATAGATAAAAAAAAAACTAAAAAAAATCAGTGAAAATTTTGGTTTGAAATGGTTTTAGTTTGAAACAAATCTAAAATTGAAACATATTTGAAATTTCTCAACAAGTTGGGCGGGGCTTTCCGGACCCCAGGACTCTCTCCCTTGATTTGATTACTCGACCATCCTTGTTCAAATAGGGCATAATTTCTTCCCAATACTGTTCAATGGAACGAGGCAGTTTGGTGGATTATGCCATTTTGCTACAAATTCGACATTTTGGCTTGCCGGCACATGATAAGCAGATGCTAGATCTGGCCAAATCAATGAGGAAAATATCAAGCTTTCAATACACAGATAAACGCTATTTTTCGGATGCATTCGTTCCTGTAGTCTTTATCAGTGATTGTGCCAATTGAGAAGAACAATGAACTTTAAAAGCTACATGGGCAGATCGCTTGCCATACCAATATATATTAACCTATTTTCCGTCCTGGTCAATCTTTAACCTTATTGCATATTACAGAATTATACAATTGTTTCTTGTAGGTCTTTGAAGTTTTGCAATATCCTAATGCTAACGACCAAGTTTATCGCAAAACGTAAAGCGGCTTGATTGATTTCAGGATGCATTGTTCTGCATGTTGTTTTTTGCGTTGAGCAAGACCGTTTTTTCGTCAGGATATTGGCAAATCAAGATCTGTCGACATAATGACCCTGTCAATTTTCAGCGCATGCTCGTGGATAAATGAAAAGTTCAGTTATCTAGCAGGGTCAAACGGGTCATTTGTGGGATGATCCGTCGAATTTGATAGTAATGTGAACACATCTTTTTACGGCCTCCAAACCATCCTAAAACACTCGTTATGTAGAGCGGTTCATTCCCAAATTAAAACACCTCTCGGTGTGGTGCGAGAACTTCCTTTGAGTCTGACAACCTGTTCCGTAAATGGAAAACACTGAGAGATCGAACGTGTCTATCTTCTAGTACTATCTTTTACGTCGCAGCTCTTCTAAGTTCTTCGGCGATTGCAGTTTTACAACTGGCTCTGAGCACTATGAACACGTTACCCCAAACGTGGCGCCATCTATCAAATTGATGTGGAGAACTTGTATTAGCTCAATGTGGAGAACTTGTGCAGAGCGTATCGTTGATCTTGTCGAATCTGGATTTGATAGAACAGAGTGAAATTCGCTTCTTCCGAGAACTGTCAGCAACATATCTGGCCCTATTGAGCAGCACTAGCGGTCCATCGACCTTGTCCGCAGCGTCACTGAAAATGCGGATTTTGAACGATTTTGTCGGAGTTCCCATTAATTCGCTTTGTAAACGTACTCAGTAGATGTACTCCCATTCCATCGTAGATATCTCAGCTACGCGTTTGGAGAATTTGATCTGTCCGTTGCGCTTCGGAGAACTCTTTACACATTTTATCGAAAAGAACTGCAACACTAGATCAGGTAGACACTGAGCATCCTGGTACTTGCAGATACTGAAGGTGCGCATGCTCGATATATTTGTCTTGTGACCGGTAAGCAGTTCCCCTTAGTCACCCATTTTCGTTTCTGATAAGAATTCGAAATAGAGTGTGTTTGTAGTCCCTAATTGGCAGACCTTTCAAATTACGTTAACACGTCAGCAAACTCCTCATATCTGATTGTGAGTGCTACTGTGATTGTCGTGGAATATCCAATTTTCCAAACAACCGGGCGTCTTGTAGTACAAATTTCTCCTTGGGTTTGAAAATTTTCAGACCGATTCGCTATTAATTTATTTCCACGTGATTCATGTTGGCAGTCCAGTGTACCCACAGTAGAAATTAGTCTCTCTTTACGCCTGACTCCTTGTCCATTCTTTTGTTCATATGTATGTAGCACTACCAGAATGGTACGGAAAAGCATTGTATTTCCGGAGGAATGTCGAATAGTTACAGTGTTTGATTCAGAAGACTTGAGCTCGAAGGGTTCCTGTGTGTCCTTGGTAAGTAATGGCAATTTCGGTTGAGGTGGGTAGGTATTGGAAACCGCGGAATTGTTCCGAGGTTCTGTTAACGCGAAAATAGCCCGCATGATCAGAAAGCCAGAAAGAATAAAGAACAAAATGTATCTACAACTGCACACGTGTGCTAGCGTCTTTGATGTTTGATGTTTCGTTCTTAAAGTGGCATATATCACTGTTTCTTCTAGTGAAATACCTGCACACGTCCTGTCCAGATTGGCGCTTTCGCCGTCCTGTCTAGCACTTACTCTAGATATTGTCGCGATTCTGAAATCCGGTCTTAGTAGTGGCGTTACTCCTTTCAACGTCGAACTCGAGCCCTCGTACTGCTCTCTCTGCCATTTGGTTCCCTTACTATGTGTGTTCTACCTACTCTAGATATTCAAGAGCTTCCTCCGGCTGTAGTTTCACGTTGGCAAGTTTCAAACGTTTTAGTGCTAAAGTTTTAGTGTGTCCAACTTTTCTAGATGTAAATGTGTTAATTTCGCCTTGGAAGTTGATACGGCAATATTTGAAATTAAAATTCAGTTGAGCTGCACCAACGAGCAGAATAAAAGATCGCGATAACATTTTCTGCCTATATCGTAGCAATCAAAACATTTTACATTTGACGGATCTCCTCTATCTGTTCATCGAAGAGCTCGTGGTAAAAACAGCTAAAGTACTCATGTGCCCGAGGGGTAATCGAGCTACTGGTGTAAATGACCGTAATACTTTTATTGGTACACAGTGCCAGATCGTGTAGTCGTACCTCGATTGTGTCATCGTCAATATATACTGTATGTACAACGTTTTCACAATCGAATACGTGTCGCTTTTTTCCGAGACGCGAATGCTTCTGCCTCAATTATGGTTCAGAGCAAAATCAAAAATCTCGATTCAAGTTTTCGTTTTTTCAAAAATATTAGAAACTTATGAAGTGGTAGATGGTGTCAGCTGAAATTCTTCTTCAAAACTGTGTATTCCTAAATGTTTGATGAAACAAATATTATTCCCCGAAGATGCATGGAAATCTTGTTAAATTCCATTATCAGGAGAATTCTTCGCGCAGCTGCGATCAATATCGTACAGTGTAAAGTGCAAAGCTTGTAGAGTATATGTGCCGAATATCGAATCGTATATTAAAAATATCAAAACAAGCAAATTTTCAGAATGAAGCTTTTCACCAGAAACTCAATAGATAGAGCTCATCTAGTTCAGTTGCTACTTATCTTAACTACAGTCTTTAGTTGTCCAAATAATGCTGAATGCTACCCAATACACTTCGCCAAAGGCATAAATCCCACAGAATATCTACCCAGTACGCTAAATGTTTTGTTCGTCAAAGCTAGCATGTTTCGTCACCTACTCCATTTTAGGTGTCATTCGCTTCTCTTTTGATGACGAACACGCCTATCTTGTTGTAGATCATGTTGTTATCATTGCATCCTTGCAAAGAGTGCTGTCTGTTGATTTGGAGGTACCAGACGCAAATTGTGCAGTTGTCATTATTTCCTGAGCAACAATCATCTGTGCTATTTTCATGCTGTTCACGGTTGGTTGTTTTAGTTTGTGTCATACTCTTATGGATCGCTATTTGTATGTCTATCTTCTTCGGCATTCGCTTAATTATTGTTGTTGCTGGTTGTTGGCTTACAGACATTAGACGCGATCGCTGTTGAATGGAATGTGTTGGTTTTAGTTGGATTGGTTGAATCCCGCTTAGCAGTTACTGCGCAAGGTTTTCCGAGGTGTAGCGTCTTCGCGCAAAACTGGTACGTAGAAATTTGCCCTGGGTGCGTGACCAGTGTTGTCTGATTAAGGAAAACATCATCCTGTGATAACACAGTGATGGTTATGTATGAGGGAATTGGCTTGATCACATGCATTCTCGCCACACGAAGACCGTTAGGAATGCCCGGGACAAAGAATCCCCATGTATCGTTTAGAACGGAGTATACTTCTTCTGATCTTTCCATGTATCTTTTAATCATGCTGTCAGGTGTACGCGAGGCCCAATCATGTAAGCGAACTTCAGTAGTGTCATTTTCGATGTATACGGGGATGATATATTTAACATTGCCGCATTCCGCTGTGTGCTGTATATTGTTCCCCGAAACGAATGACTCAGCTTGGCTGATACGCTTGAACATAATCAGCACGGAATGTCTGATTTGATGCATTTTTGCAATGTTTTCATTTCTGCCAGATTCAGTTCCATCTGCAGATTTAGTAACTGTTCCACTTCCCGAATGGCTGGCCTTACGGGGCATTCCGAAAAATCAACAGCAATACAGTAGGGTTGTTTTTTGCTGAGCTCCGAAGTAGACAAAGCTCTGTTATGAAAAAGAGGAGCAAATAGACTGATGGTAACAGTTGTCTTCGGTTAAAACAACTTGAAAATTTTCAGTTATTCTCTAAAAAGATCGTTGAGTTAATCACTCTAAGTACATTCTACGTCACTCCGATTATTTATCTGATTTTACCCAACTTCCTATTTTTTTTAGCCTCCTCATTCATTTGACGCGGCTCAATGCATAGACTTCGCGGGTCCGTGATTCGAATCATGTCTACGTCATTTTTTCATTTGCCGCCCTTTTCAACTGTTTGTGAGTTAGTTCAGATGACACTTCATCCTTGCTATCATCCATACTCACGGCTTTGATCGAGTGTTTTTATTGCTTTTTTGTTTTGTGAGTTACGATTGTGAATCGTGTGTTTTCTTTGTTGTTTGTTGTTCGCCTGTTTGTTGGTTGTAATGGCTGATGGTTGGGTATATCTGTAACTTGTTGGATCTGGGCTGATGTAAATTGATAGCAGATGATAAAAGGGCGATAGCCGCTGATTACCGACAAGAAGTAAGCATTAAATGCCAATTTGGATGGATGAAGTGAATGTCCTTTACATGTGAAAGCATTAGGTAAGAAATACAACGACTTATGTAGGAAAGTAGTAAAACTATTTCTTCAGTATCAATTCATCCTAGTCAATTAATTTTTAGCTACTTCACATTCGAACCTTGTGAAATCTAACTTAATTACATGTAGTATCCATTATAACCTGAGTTTGTTTTAATCGATATCTCAAACACCCTTGTGCTAAAAGTATAAAAAATAAGACAGCTCACCACGAATGTCACCTGCACCTTCAATGAACTGGAAACCGCAGTGAACAATAATTGGCCCCTTCCGCGGAATCCGCGGGTGAGTTTGTCTTATCGGACAATCCGTCAATCAACTCTCTGATGGGGGCGGTGACTGCAACCCATCAAGTCATCGACGAACCAAGACAGATTATTATTGATATTAATGAATGAAGCAAAGTTAGAAGCCAATCGAGGGCAGTGCTTGAATGTTTATTGATATTTGAATAACATCAGTTACGGCCTGTTAATAGTCAATGATTTGTAAGAATTTGATTCACTGTAGAATGTTTTCAGAGCTGGGAAGAAATGTTCAAAGTTTTAGACATTGAATTTTTGTCCTTTTTGGTTGAAACCTAGGAACGAAATCATGTTAGTTTCTTCGGTTTCTTCAACCAAATGTTGTGCTTGTACAAAGCTCAGGTGAGTTGAGCGAACTGGTATATTAAACTGACCTAACCTAAGGAAAACCTGACCTAACCTAAGGAAAAAACGAGTACGATTGCCCGGCATTACAAGGAAGAACCTTGCCACTATCACAGCCGGTGCAATAGTTTAAAACACCAATCTACCGCGTGAGAGTTTTTTTAGACACACTAATTCTCTGCCGTAACTGATCATCTACTTTGTAAGCGCCGAGTCAATACAAAGTATCCCAGAGCGACGCGAAATAACATAATTTTCACTGCGATTATACGACGCGACGCGGAGATAGCCTGCCAATAAACAACCGTGACAGCTCTTTGTTTACATTGTTCACTCCCGGTAGGGACAGATGCGGCAAATACCGCAGAATATCTGTGTTACAAAGTACAATAGTCGGTTCACCTGCAGCCGATCCAGCTGACGGTACTAAGATAGGCAAATAATCAGAAAGGTAATGCTCGAACATCAACCGCGATAAGTGAGTTAGTTGGGTCGCGATGGTGGCGCGCATGATTGATACGTTTGCGCGCCTCAGGTAGGGTCCGTGATATGATCTTTGTATCTACTGGTTTGAATATTTGCATATTAAAACGATGCAGTGGGAACTCTAGACACAATGTTTTAATATGAATAACTGATAACGCTGGAATGTCCCAGAAAAAAAGGAGCGCGGGTGCGTGTAAACTAATTGGCACCGGGATGGCGATAACGGGGAATCACCTGCCCTGTGAATGGCATTCGGAAGTGAAATGGTTAGACTTCTATCAACAATAATCCCCTTTGTCTAGAGTTAGTTAGAAATATTCTGTTGGATAACACCAGTTTCATTAAACACATTTTGTTGATTTAATCTATTCAACTAATTCTCAACCTTATTATGTCGTATCTAGAATATCTAGGTAATATGGATCAATGAACTTAATGGTGCGAACATAACGTAGTTGGTAAATCGATTGTCTTGTACGCAGCTCACCTGGTTTTACGACACTTGTCATATTGCCGATTCGCTAAATTTCTCCTCATTTGGATACTTATTCTTAGCCTTGTCCAGACACTTACTAGAGATTCTCATGGAGAATTCCGATAGTTGGCATTGATGTTAAGTTGTTATAAATATAGCTCTAACTACTGTCAACTACAAAACACATCCGTTTCTAAATACCTGTACATGCCCCACTGATTTGCCGATTCATTAAATAAACGCAGCAATGCGATATTAGTCCAGGATCCCAAATCGGTAAGGTTTTGATGAACTTTGTCCTCTGCTTTTGCTCGAATCATCATCTTCCACCATTTGTCATCGTTAGAAACAAGCTAAGCTGCACTTTGGAACAGTCAGTGGGAAAACAATTCGTTAGAACAGCAGGTGTATGTAATTGAATTAAATGAATTGCTACCTCATCGTTATCGTCATGCATATAGGTAATTACCGGAGAACTAAGATGTTAAGTGAAACGCTGCTGCGGTCGGCACCCGGTGCTTTCATATATTGAAAACAGATGGGATGATATGCGTTTCGTGAGCACACGAAGTGCTACCCGGGGTGTACGTGATTGCATAAGTGATGCACTAATTAGCCATGAATTTACTTGCATTCCTTAATTGTCATAAGCTTCAAGGCGTGCTAGCTCTTGTCAAACCAGTTTAACTTTTAAACCGATTTAAAATATTTGATAAGCTCCGACATGGTTTAAACCAGATGATGCTGTCATTTGTATGGCTGCATTCTAGTCAGCGATACAAGAAAATGTTAAAAAATAACCAATTCCAGTTTGACAATTGAGTAAATTATATAAAGCCGTGAACTACTTATTAGTTCGATATTTTTTTGCAATGAAATAGAATTTCATCATCATATGTTTCGATCATTAGCGTGTGAGAACGCCTTTGTTGGCCTTTAAAACTGTTTTCTTTTGGCAATTTTGGATGCAGTCGTTCCTTCAATGATAGGTATCAATGTCTCAACCGGACTAAACCCAGGCTTAAAACCAAGGACAATACCATCTGGCGGTATGAACTAAATCGCAGCTTACCGCTATAAGTATACTAGTCAATACTACGTTGGATAACGGAAATCATTGTATTCTCGCTTGTTCTACAGACAATAAAAGCAAATGATACAGTTTGACCGATGAGTGCCATGCGATATGTCCCGTTAATTATTTTGCGTTGCGTGCTTGTCACAGTACACCATCTGCATACGATATGCAGTTTCGAGACGGAAAGTGAGTACAAAAATAACTCACATGTCTAGATCACGCAATCATGGACTAATCTAGACCGAACATTCTAGTCGTTACGCGCGTCGTGTAACCCTTGGACTTTGGAGCTATATTCAGAAGCATGATAGGACTAACTAAAAAGTTCCTGGTGAATCATAACTGATCCTCAAAATCGCACAGTCATTTTGGTTAGAAGGAGAAATGGGGGTAATACCGATACCATTTTTCCCAAATTAAATTGATCATTTTAATTTCTTGTTTTGATAGTTATTAATACAAAATGTTTTGGTCAAGACCACAAAATTATTTTCAATAAAACTTAACGACTGTAAGAAAATTAAGAGAAAAACATATTCTTAAACAGCTACGGCCAATAGCGATACACTTTTTGGAATTGCCTTTTTCACTATTGATATGATTTTTTTAAAACACTTTTTTATGATTTCTTCCGTTTAATTAAAAAAATAGTGAAATTAAACGGAAGAAATCAGAAAAAAGTGATTAATATAACATTCCACAAAGTCGCTCAAAAGCAGTGCTTTTCTAAAGGGGAAACAGTTTTTCCATCAATTTCAGAAGTGTGATGTCCAACTGATAGGTCTAAAGGCCTTGGGTAGCGTCAAGTCTTTTTTACCTGTTTTTGGAATAAATATTATCCTACTTAGCTTATAGATGGGTACCCAAGCATAAGACTGGATCTCAGGATGTTTAGTAGATCCGGAAGAATTATGCACGATGTAATCGTGTCCTGCAGCGGGGTCCTTCATGTTGAGCCGTTATCTTTTTTAAAAAAAAAACACGGCGACCGAATTTGGAAATGGACGCAGCGGTGCTAACTTTCCCAATATATATATATATATATATATATATATATATATATATATATATATATATATATATATATATATATATATATATATATATATATATATATATATATATATATATATATATATATATATATATATATATATATATATATATATATATATACAGGGTGTTTGGTTCATGGTTAAGAATCTCTCGGGGGGTGATAGACTGCCATATTTGGAGAAAAAAATTGTTCTACACATACCCTCAAATCTCAACCGTTACAGAGTTATTGAACTTTTTGTGTAAAAAACTTATTTGTCTTAAAATACCTCTAACTTTAAAAGTATACTTTGTATTTTAAATGTTTCAGTTTCATTCGAAAGGTGAGAAAATTTCCTATTCAATGGTGTTCTCATATCTTTTAAGTAATTAGTTTTAATTACCTTTTAGCTGTAAAGTAGTTAAAAGTTTGTGTTTTTGAGGAGGTTTTTGCTAATTTTCTCGAAATAATGAAGTATGATTATAGCAATATCCATTATCCAAAAGATGGGTTTTAGGACAATTCATAATTTGTTCTTGGACGTCATATTTCTATCTCTTCTCATTTCTTTGTTATTTCATTACTATACTTTTCCTGTAACCGACTTGCAAGTGCTTAAAAGACTCTAATCTAAAAAATATACTTTATATCGTTATTTACAAGATTTCATTGGAAAGCTGAGAAAATTTCCTATCAGTGTATGTACAGATATCTTTTAGTTAAGTGTACTAAATGATTTCTTACTAACGAAATAACTCAAAATTTGTGTTTTTTGGAGTTTTTTAATTATTCTAATTATTAATCAACAAAATTTATCGTTACTATTATTCATTTGATGCCCCTTAATGTTCTCTATAACTTTTTATTTGACACTTTGTCTATATCTCTTTTCATTTTGCTGCTATTTAATAGTTAACACAGCGTGACCTCGCCACAAATGTAGTGGGGTCGAAATCGTTATTTTTGCATATGAAACGATGTGATAAAAACGATTTTGCGTCGAAACCAAAAGAGATAATTGAATGGAGTCAAAGAAAGAACTGTAGAACTTGCTGAGATGCATTATTTCCATGATAATAATGGAGATGTTTATTATTTACTATTTAAAGAAAATTAACGAAAAGCTAATAATAGCACTAACTTTAAACTAATTTACTTTTAAAAGAATACTAAATTTACTTAACTGAAAGGTATTATTACATTTTTCACTGTAGAATTTTCCTGGTTTTCGAATAAAAAGAAAAAAAGTACAATAAGTGCCATAATTTTTCAATTAGAGGTGGTACTAGTGAAAATGAGATAAAAATATCTAAGTTGAATAACCAAAAATCGTGAAAATAAGAAAAGGTAAGTGTATCATGTCAAAGAACGAATTAAGCAGCTCATCAAGACTAACAATCTGAATTATTAAAATGATGAGGTTAACTATTAGCATTTTCAATAAATGAACGAAAAATCGTTTAAAATTGTTTAATTTTCAATAAATTACTTTGAAAAGGCTACTTAAACTCATTAGCTGAAACATGTGAGGGCATCACTCAATGCGAAATTTTCTCGCCTTTCGAATGGAACTAAAACATTTGAAATACAAAGTATACTTTTAAAGTTAGAGGTATTTTAAGACAAATAAGTTTTTTACACAAAAAGTTCAATAACTCTGTAACGGTTGAGATTTGATGGTATGTGTAGAACAATCTTTTTCTCCAAATATGGCAGTCTATCACCACCCGAGAGATTCTTAACCATGAACCAAACACCCTGTATATATATATATATATATATATATATATATATATATATATATATATATATATATATATATATATATATATATATATATATATATATATATATATATATATATATATATATATATATATATATATATATATATATATATATATATATATATATATATATATATATATATATATATATATATATATATATATATATATATATATATATACTAACTTGTGAGCTGAAGAATTTAAACCACGCTATGCACCCATGTGGGCGAAATTCCTACGGGTAGACGATTGTACGGGAAACCAAAGCAGAGTTTTCAGTACCATTACCAAAACCACAAACGGTTGCCAAATTTGTGACAGCTTTACAGGACATAATGACAACTGCTAAAGCAACATCTAGCACCCAAAAATCAACTGTTGCCACCATCGACAAGGAAGTTAATAACAATACCGATGGGTTTATTCTGATCACCAGCAAGTGAAAGAAGCAAAGAAAAACATTGCGTTAGGCCTAGGTTCCACGAGTTGTAATACTTATTATAAACGAACATGGTGTTTAGACTTGCGGAAGTCTTTCATATATAATTCTACCACGTGGGGGTAGGCGTAGCGTAGTTGGTAAATCGATTGCCTTGTACGCAGCGCACCTGGGTTTGAGCCCCGACCCCGCACATGGTTAGAAATTTTCATAAGAGATTTTTCTAACCCGAAGAGGCGAATGACCTTAAGGTTAAAACCTCTATAATCGAAATAAAAAAAATTCTACCACATGTGCAGTACAGTTCTGTCAATGACCAAAATTTAGCTGAGGCTGAAAGCTTCATTAAGCAGAACAAAATTCATCATTTCTTCGAGCATGATAACGCTAGAACCAGGAGTCAACGGGGTATATATGGACGATGACATAGTCGAAGCACGATTGAACGACCTGGTACGGTATACTAACGAACAGGTCCGTTATATACTTTATGTTCGAATTCGGAGAGGTGAAATCCATTTCGAATCATACTACTAATTATAACGCTACTAGTAAAACCTATTCCTTCTTACCTGACCATCCCCGGTATATTTGATGGCTTTATACTTAATCAGACAACGATGTGCGCCTACCCAGGTCTGGTCAATACGTGTTTACAATAAGCTCGCAGTGGAAGGCTGACACAATGTGCCCAAAGTGCAAAATATACTGATGAAAACCCATCAATACGGGAGTACGGAAACGCTGAAATTAAAATTTAAAAGTGAAAAATCTGCGATCTCAGAAATGCACAATTTCACGCAAAGAATCACCTGGAAGGATCAGTTGTTTGTGCCACCGCTCATTGGCAAACAGAGAGAAATTGATTTTAGTTTATTGTTTGATGTAAGCAAATCAAACTAAACCAACATATACCAAAATATGTTAATCTCACACCTCACTCCTAAAGAGTCAAAAATGAAATTGGGGCTGCTGTGGGATACCACATAGTTACATAATATCGCTCTAAACGTGCTCGGCTTCGAGAACGATAACCGAGGTCTAGGCCTCGGTTATCGTTCTCGAGGAGATAACCGAGGTCTAGGCTCACTCCAAAAGTATTGGCATAGTTTAACACCTTTATGCCCGCATTGTTTATAACAACGTTCTTAAATAGCTATAACTCATAGTTTAGGCATACCAAAAACCATTAAAAGTAATAACTGATACGATTACCCTCCATTTGAGCACTGACAGTTATGAGAATGACTTGTTATTACCATTATCATATTAACCTATCAATTTAGACAGCTATTTTTCCATAGAATTTGACTGTTCTAAAGATTCTAAATGAATTGTATTTAGACATCGGAAGCAAAAAGTTGCGCTTCTTTCAGAAATACGAGACATACACCTATCTTGAAACAGGTTTTTCGTGTTTCTTGACCCCAGTAGTTTCAAAAAAATAGTATGTAATCGCAATGTGTGCTAGAAAATAGTTCTGCATGAAAGGGCGAAGTTGCAATTGAAGTGAAATCCTATTCGTTCAATTAGAAAACAGAGTAAAGATGTGAATATCTTGGTACAAACATGCGCAGATTAGTCCAACATGTCTATTAAGTGTAACCCAGAGTAAGATTGAAGCGCCTTCTGGTAACAGACTGAATAATGATTAAGTGACTTTAGCATTGCTGATTTTCGAATCTACCAATCGTAAAATTAACCCGCGATAAATAACATTCAGGTGCACACGTACATAACATCCGTATATTTTATTCATTATTTTGATACTTGACATATCAATGTAAGTAGTTTCAATAGAAATATGGAGACGATAAATTCATTTATTGAATTTAATAAAAATTTATTTATTGTTTCAATAAAAAGATTAATCGTTCCCTTTACCTATAAAATTTTTATTGGAATTAAAAATGTTATTGAAAATAAAAGTTGAAGTGAAAGGTGAATGAAAAAAATATTTTCAGACCAATAAATTTAAGTTTGTTAGTTGGAGCAATACACAATAATTGAATGAATTCAATAACACACATTTTTGGTTCAAATATGCTAAATTTTTCTACATGTGGTATAATAGTGTGGCTTCAGTGTGCCTCCAAATGTTAAAAATTGTAACAATATTAATGCTGAAACTATTAAACAATTCAAGATTTTGATTTTTTGGATGAAGTCCTATTCTCAGCTCCCCTACATATCCGTCCCACAGGTAGTATGAAACAATTTTCGCTTAAAATACGGGTGTGCTTCCCCGGAATACTAATGACGCATACTTCATGAACATGTGCTTCCAGTCACGAAGTAACGCCGAAACAGACCTCCCATGCCGGAGGTTTTATTTAGTATTGACAGTAGCATGTCGTGATCCAAGGATCGGTCGGGGCGATACTGGCTTCCGAATTTATGACCGCTTTATCGTTTGGCAAGCACATTGTTTTGACCGGCTGGCTCCATATCAGCAAACCATTACGTCAATCGGCTCTCCCAAACAAGTCAAGCGCGCAGAATTTCAATTTCCGCCAGATACCATTTCAATACAGAAGCCGGTGATGCAAAGAAGTGATGACAACCATAAGATCAACGAAAACAATAGCTCTCTCGTAGTATCATTCTTGCATCTCTTATCGACGGTTGGAATTGATTTGTATGACTTAATGTAAGGCTAGGAAAATGCTTTTCGTTGCCATAGAGAATGGTTTGTAGGTAAGCAAGCCCGCGTCAGTCTTATCGTTGAGGGTCCGGAGCGAACCACGCGCCTAGCTGATTAAATAACTCGTATAGGAAAAATACTACATAATCGAAACACGTATCGTATGTTCAAAATGAGTAACGAAATGTCAAGTTAATTTCTGTTGTGCCAATTATGATTGATATTATTCGAAATTGTAAAAAATATCAGCACCCGAACATCCGCTAACATGTCCTTATTTGAAAGATAATGACGTTGTTTGTAATCTTTCAATCAGTTCTGCAGAACATTGTTGCTGTAATTTGTACGTTCATATACTGCCGTGAAACGCATATCAGTACCGACTGCATAGGGTATCCATAGCAAATGGGAATGTTATGCGTACTACAGCAGTATTGGGATATTTCACGTTTAAAATACATACACTGAGATATTGCACCTTTATACTTACACCCACCGCTTAAACCCAGAAGTGGTTTGCCTCCAAAACCGCCGTGTAAACGATTGTTTTTCTTTTAAATTCAAACGTCAACACAGTTCAATATACCGCATCTAGATAAGTCTATGGGGGTTTGTCAAGTTTGACGCAGTCAGTACGTCAACATCTGTCGCATTAATTTCAACACACAAAATTATCTGCTATTTCGGTTGTTTTGAAAATTACTTATTATGCGGACAGTTCTGCCAAACTGGTACGGAATAACTCAACGCCTCCAAAACTTATCAAGCTTTTTCACCATTTGCTTGAACGAAAACACGATTGTGTTCGTTGATCTTTATTGGCCGTAAACAAGCCTATCACTTCTGAGCAACACAAATGCAATCTCCAAATAGTTTTTCTTCGATTTTCACTCCCGGAATCTCGTCGTTTCTCACACTTTCTTCATTGAATTGAGAATTACGTGTCACAAATACGCTTTACTGATATTCAACGCCGCGATACATCAAACACATGATAAGTGACTAACTTTATAGCTTTCAATTTTAAGTAGCGGTAATAAAGTTTCATTACTTCCTTGTAGGAATATTCTGTTCTAGTGGTAGACTTAATACACTGTAGACTAGGATTATCATCGCTCGAAACATTCGGTATATAAGAGTCACACTAATGGGCAATCTACGGGAGCGAGATACAAAGCAAACGGTTCCACTAGCGACAACCCTGATCTAATATTCTATATCTACTGTTCTAGTATATCTTCCATTCCCGCCGCATGACGATGACCATTATTTTAGCTCACTTGAGTTTTAAGGCATCGGATCTCCTGTTCTCCTATATTATACAAACTACCGTCAACTGAAAATCATTTGTTCATTAAAACTGATTCGATCCGATAGGAAACTGTTACGGACCAACACATTTCTCAATTTCTCAAGCCTATCGAGAACACATGTTATCAAGTCATCCAAGCTAAACCAACTTGTTATTGGGATAAGTCAACGCCGACGATGTTGTTTAGGGAAATGGTTGTTTTTTATTGTTGTAACACGTGTAGTTTCTAAACCAGCAACGCATATGAGCTATCTACTTCCTCTTCGAATTCAAAAGATAACATTCCTAGATTTGTTTTGACAATATGTAGGTAATCGTCTGGTACATTTCCATCGCGCTTTCAAATATTGCGATGTATATATAAATGGTCATACTAAAGAAACTGGACGATCGAAAGATCGCTATTTTAGATCAATAAAAAACATCAACTAGCAACTATGTTACGGGATGTCTTTTTATTCAATTCCTTTACTTGACAACGGCTTAATGCGTCATTGTCAAATAAGTTGTCTATCGAGTTGATCCCGAACAACGATCTGCTGCCAGACCCCGACAATGATATTAGTGTTCTGGACAATTCTAGACTCCCGCCCACTTCGCTTGAAATTTTTGAAATTGGTGCTATTGGAAAAAACGGAGGAAAAATATTTTAAATGCTATAACTTTTGAAGTAGCAATCAGAAAATTACAACTTATACCTCTTTTTAAAGGAACTAACCTTGGTATTTTAATGGAGACATATTCATTAAATGTCCTAATACCTTAACTTCTCCTATTTTTTCAGGAATGAAACTTTTCTCATGTGATCCCGAGACGTATTTTACACTAAAAGTAGTAAATTAAATAAGAATTTATTGTTAAATGGAGTTAATATGTGCGATTTAATGATAAAAATGTGTAAACGAGACTGTATTGTCAGATAACTTAATGTATCTGAATTTTACCGGTAACGAATCTATTTTTATTTTGTTCCTAGGAATTTTCCACGTTCAACAAGGTACAGTTTATTAGAATTAAGTGTAGAATAATAGAGATATATGCACGAGAAAATGATAAAATTTAATATGAATGACAAAAGGCCATATAACCCCAACTTCTCGTATTCGGACAAAGGTCAAAAGGTTTCGTTCGATTTCCGAGATTTATTCACATTAGAAAAACTGCAAAATTGTATGATTTGCAATACAGAGTAGAAATATTTTTAAAATGGGGGATTATGGGGACAAAACAACTCAGTACCTCACTTTCCCGTATTTTTCTAGGCACAAAAATGTCTCCATTCAAATACCAAGGTCCTTTGAGAAGAGGTATAAATTGTAATTTTCTGATTGCCACTTCCAAAATATAACTTTAATTAAGCATTTAATATATTTTTCCTCCATATTTTCTTATAGTACCAATTTCAAAAATTTCAAGCGAAGTGGGCGGAAGCCTAGAAATGTCCAAATGATGTGAAATTTGGCATCAGAGCTTACTTTGACATTTGTCACAATAGGAGTGGGGGGCCTTTGAGAACACAATTTTTTTTTGCAATGCCCTAGTGGTACATTTGCAGGGTTATCAGCTTTTTGCACAAAAAGTATGCCATAATTCTCCATTGCATCCAAAGTTTTTTGGCATAATATCTAGGTGCCAAATTCGGTATTCGCTATCATTTTACATATTTACATTGTTTTATACTTTATAAATTACATATTGACCTTGTTTTATACTTCGTAATTAGAGATACCACTTTCTGGTCTAGCCTATGAGAATTCAAAAAAAATTGCTATGTTTTAATGTACCACAACTGCGTCCAATTGAGGATTTCTAGGCTACTTTAAAGTGGAGAATATATGCAATGCTTTTTGACCTAAAACGAATCAAACATCTGATAGTCAAAATTAAGAAAGAAATCAAGAAAATTACAACATCAACTTTTTCGACAGATTTGCAAAAAGCTCCCGCAAACTAAAAAAAAAATATAGTGCGCTTAGAAAATATATATAGCATAGTGCTGCAAGCTGTCGTAAAGTTTCTCGAATGAGCTCAATTTTTTCTACATTAATAAGCTGACAAATGTTTTCATATAGAGAGAACATTTAATAAAGATTTTTCTACAAAAATTTGCTTTCGAATTTTGTCCAAATTTTATTCCGCATACGTTACCCCAGGTCACGAATGGTTCGCTACACGTGCATATGGCCTGCCAAATCAGGTACTTCTAAGCGAAACTCGACATTCCGTTTAAAACGGTCATCCGTAGCAAACTTATCCTTACTCGTGAAATATTCCTGGGCCGGCGACTGCTTGAAATCCGCTTTGATGTAGCTCTCATCTTGAATGACGCAGCACCTGTTTTCAAATCAGCGGAGTGTTTTCAGCTTGGACAATCACGATGAAACTCGTACCTGCATCCAAGCGTCTGGATTTGCTGTTTGGTTTGTAGGTATCGAATGTTGTTGTTGAATGTTGTAATGTTGAGTCCTAGTTAGCTCGATTATGTTGATGCTGTTGTTTAAAACGGTTCTATTTATGTTCAACGCATTCAGTCAAATAGTATAGGATTTTAGCGATTACTTCTGTTGTACCTCAAAATAATCGCTCAAATACAGCTGAATGTCAACGAGGCGACAGGACACACGCCATAAAAATCACTTTGGATTGTGTTCTAGCTATTCCAACGCAGCAACAGCAACAGCGAACATTCGAGCGAGAGATAACGGGTGGTCCCTTTTCGACTGTTCTGGGTTTTTTCTCGCCTACTACGGTTACTCTAATCAGTTCATCAGAATCCGACGCTAATGTAGTCATAGGACGCTGTCTCCAGAAAACGGAGACACAATTTGTGTTCCTGAGCAAACCTTTAATCAAGCGTGATTAGAAAAATCGATTTTTCTCCGTGCATTTTTTCTCGAAGACAGTAAAATTTAACATGAGTTTACTGTGTCAGTTTTTTGCTGAACAGTAAAATTGATTGTTGCATGAAATTTTATTGTGAATCTACTGCGAGAACTCTGCGACGAACAATGTTGAAACAGTAGTAACTATAATATTTATTGTTTCATGGTTGTTTGTAAGGTAAATGCTATTGTAAAATTCTATTCGGGATCGATTTTAATAGCGCTTCAAGAATACTTAAAAAAACTTTCGTTCAATGAGAGCAGTTAAACTTGTTAACGATTTAAAAAGACACTTTTTGAAATATCGTGTGCAACTTTTATAAAGCTTAAAAATTTTCATAATATTCTCTATCTTGCTTGTATGAAATTGTAAATTTTAACAAAGAGACATCACTTATTGAAGATCATTCCAAGTCAAATAACACAAATAGCCACAAATTACGGAATACCTCCTTTTGTAATAGCTTCTTCACTGATGGTACTGGCTGTTGATTTTGAAGTAATTGATGCAGTTTTCGCCGTTGTCATTTTTTTGTCTGTCCACAGGCAACCTCTAAATTTTCAAAAAAGAATATAATAACAGATGTGATATATTCATGGACTGCTATTAATTATATCCGAATCGGTTCCGGATCTGGAAATATGGGTTGCTGTGTCATGGATAAATTTCTAATATGAAGTGATCAGAATGATAATATAGGTTACTTCTTTCTTTTAATGTCTGAAGTAGCAAATGATCGTCATATTTGACAAGAATTTTGTATCTCTTACATACGCAGTTGAGAAAAATACATAAACCATAGGCTCATCAACTGAAATATAGTAAAGACCAGTTTTTATCAGCCCCTTGGTGTATTTGTAGCTGACAAAATGGGGACATTAACAAAATCGGGACATATTTTTTTAATAAACTGCAGCTGTTAAAATATTCCTCTTTAGTCCGTAGCTATAGGCTTTTGGATTATTTAGTATAAATATCGCTTAAGTGCAAAATTAAAAAAAAAAATCAAAAATAACAAAATAGGAGGTAGATAAAATCGAATGCTAATAGAATCTGGTCTTTACTGTATCAGCAAGATCACCTAATTCAAATAAAAATAACTAGTTCCCCGCGTAAGTACATGTGCATGCGACATAAAACATGTTTTGTCCTTGACTGGTTTCACATACATTTCGACACAACCGGTAGGGCCAAAAAGCAGCAGAAAGTGCGTGCATTTTTGCACGTATCTTCCGAAGCTATATAGACCGAAAGAAAGGTAGGCTTCTACTTACATACATACTCAGTTACAGGTTACTTTGCTGACCTTGTTCATGCGTATGTAAAAAGTTAAAACAAAATTCCATGCTCGTTAATCGTTATACGGGGTATGAAAAATGACACGGCGTAGAAATTGAGACCGAGCTGTTTGCAAATTATAACTAATTATTGTTGACATTTGAGGTAAATCAAATTTTGATGAACACCTGACAGACCCACTGTAAATTATTAGATATTGATAGGACAGCTGTCAGAGTTCTAAACGTGAATTCAACAGGTGCCATTATTTCACTTTAAATTTAAAACTCCTTGGACAACATTATTTATCACCCAGTTTGCACGTGCATCAAGCATACTATTGAAAAATGAAAAATGCTTGAAAATAATAACTAAGCTAATAAGAATATACAATCACTTTGCGTATTTCTCAAGCCCATTGTAAAGTTTGCAAACTGATTGACTATTGTTCGGTAGAATAGAAAAACCACAGCTAAGGTAGTGATGTAGAGCTACTGATATTTAGCTGAACATACCATATATCGGAGACAACCACTGATTTATCTAACACGTGGCACGGCAGATGTCACTAAACAATTTCCTAGATAATCCGAGAGAATATCACTCGTTTTTATTACCTTAGACTATCTACGTTCTAAACAATCCTGGCAACGAATATGCGTTGTACCTTCTTTCGCGCATTTATTGCTAAACACCACATATCACTAGCTAACCTCTGGTTAGTATCGGAACGGAAGTTACTTCCAGAGACGGAACTGATTTATCAAGGGGAATTAAACCTCATTACCTGCGGAGTGCGGCTGGTTTCGGCGGTATCGCATAATTGTCAGCTTTGTCAACATAGTTCACGCGCAGGTAAACGATAATTCAAAGCAACTGTCATCATTCGCATACGTTTATCGAAGTTTAACCTTACTGTACGACCGGCCCACTTGACGATCAAGTGGGTTTACTTGCTTGTATGGACAACAAACTACGTCAAGGGCAGTTGCATTCTGCGGACAGTGCCAAAGGATCTTCGATATATGCACTCAACACATACTTACACAAGTAACGGACAACGGTGAACCTTGCGGTACCGTTTGAAAGTAGCGAAACAACGAGTGTGCTACAGAATTGTTTACCAAGATTTCATTTGTTACCAAAGCAACTGGAACCGAAAGTGACGGTAACTAGATTGTCAACAGAAATCGGTTATTGAATTACTTAAGCTTAGCGTATGAAATGTCATGCGCAAAAACATGCATCTTTAAACACGTATTCAGTGAAGAATTTCGCCATCTATCGGCTTTATTATTACACCCTCTCGTATCTATTAGTATGTTAAGATAACTATCGATTTTTGTAATTTTATTTATATTTGAACTACGTGTAGTTGCGGCAAATGGCGACTAAAAAGTAAACAACATTTTTCATTGACGACGATTAGGTATTCTAGAACTAATCAATTATAAAGTTATAACGGAAAAATAGAGCTAGGCAAGAATGATAGAAAGTAAATGTTTTACCTTCTACTGAAAGGAAGCGAGTGACCGCACGGTCGGTGAGATCATTAACAATGATCATATTTTGTCACCGGCGCCGGAAAAAGATTTATCACAAATCCTTACCAAGAAACGATCCCGCGATAACAGGAAGGAGTGTTAGATGTAACTCGCTGCTCTGACAGTATTAGGCTAACGCTAACTGAGTTTTGTGTGTTCGGCAACATTGTCAATTAACTATTTATTTCATATTCAATTAAATCCCTGATTTATTAGATAGCATGTGCACAATTTTCTCTACAAAACAAGAATAAGAACTTAGGTTCCATTGACTTTGAACAATCTTGCAAATCCATCGGGACTTGATACGATTACCTAATAATTTACTCAACGTAAATTATATCTTTGGTCAAATTATTAGTATCCGAGAAAATCGGAGCACAAATCCGAGAGCACTCATGTCAAGTGTATAAAAAGATAGAAGAGGCGTTCCTGATTCGATTACAATTGATTGATTCCCCTTCTCTCTGATCAGAAAAAAAAATCATTCTCTTTTTATTCCATAATGAACAACGAAAATTGAGAGACAAATACATTGAAGCCTTCATTTACGAACCAAACTGGGGGTTAGTAAATTGAATAAGTTCGTAAAAAAGTGCCCGTTATTTGGGATTTAGTTTGTAAAAAATGCTTGCTTCACATTATTATTTCATTTCGTTTCGTCAAAGCAATTCATAAAATTTAATGATCACAACATAACAATATGGATATTTTTGGAACGGGCTTGATAAGTAGATAATGAAAATTGATATTTGGGACCTTTTTGAAATTCAAGTTGGCGACTTCCAGTTGAGCAATATTCTCGATAACCTTGACAATATAGGCATTTTTTAAACAGGCTTAACGAGCATATGATCAAAATGGATGTTTGGCGACATTCCGAAATCCAAGATGGCGACTTTTGGTTCTCGATAACAATACGCGTATTTTTGATTGGCCCTAATGATATGGGTATTTTTGGAACTGGTTCGACAAGTAGATGATAAAAATGGATATTGGAACTTTTTTGAAATCCAAGATGGCGACATCCGGTTGAGTATCTTCTCAGTAACCCTAACAATATGTGTATTTTTAGAATAGGCTGAACAAGTAGATGATGAAAATGGATATTTCGCTACATTTTGAAAGCCAAGATGGCGATTTGCGATTGAACGATAATCTTGATAACGTTAACAACGCGCTTGACGAGTAGATGGAGGAAACAGATGTTTGGCGACATTTTAAAATCCAAGTTTGTAACTTCCGGTTGAGCGAAATCCTCTATAACCCCAACTATAAGGGTATTTTTGTATTAGGCCTGACGAATAAATTATGAAAAACTACTATATAGTTATCCCATTCCGGAAATACCCATATTATTGAGGTTATAAAGAATCTATCTAAACTGGAAGTCAACATGTTGCTTTTCAGAATGGCTTCCGACATCGATTCCCTTCAACTACTTTTCAACCCTATTCTTAATATACCCACAGTGTTGAGGTTATAAAGAAATTCTCTATAACCTCAACACTGTGGGTATCTAAGCCGGAAGTCGCCACCTTGGCTTACAAAATGGCTTCAAACATCGCCTCCCATCATTTACTCGAAAACCTTAATCAGAAAAACTCATATTGTTGAGGTTGTAGAGAATTTATCTAAACCGGAAGTCGCCATCTTGGATTTTGAAATGGCTTCCGACATCAATTTTCGTCATCTACTCATCAATCCTTTTCTGAAAATACCCACATTGATGAGGTTGTGGAGAATTTATCTAAACCAGAAGTCGCCATCTTAGTTTTTAAAATGACTTCAGACATCGATTTCCATCACTCGCCATTTTGGATTTTGAAACGACATCTGACACCAATTTTCGTTATCTACTCGTCAATCCAATTTTGAAGATATCCTAAGGTTATAGAGAATTAATCTAAATCGGAATTTGCCATTTAGGATTTCGAAATTACTTCAAACATCGATTCCCGTCATTTACCCACATTGATGAGGTTGTAGAGAATTTATCTATACCAGAAGTCGCCACCTTGGATTTTGAAATGGCTTCCGACGTTGATTTCCGTCATGTACTCATCAACTTCTCATCAATATTGCTGAGGTTAAATAGAATTTATCTAAACCAGAAGTCTAAATCGATGACTTCGGACATCGATTTCCATCATGTTCTCATCAACCCCATCCCGAAAATACTTAACTTTTATTAGTAATAGTTTTCTAAGAATATGTTAAATTGTATACAATTTCATACGGTTTTGGTAATCATAAAAAGCGACTAAAATCCTGCTGCTGGATGATACAGAGTAAAAGGTGGAGGCCAACATTGATAGTTATGGTTGATTTACTATTAAGTGATTTAGCAGCGATAGGCATCCGATTTAAAGAAAAGACTTTTGTTGTTAGTTTGAAGCCTCAGCTACCTTTTTGAGCCAAAAAATCATTTGCACCACTCCATGGCAGCGCTAGGCGACAATTAGCAACATTCTACGTTTTCCAATCCTTTTAAAATGTAGGGTAATTCGATCCTCCTCACGTGTGAATTCAGACCGTTAATTTTCTTTATTTTTTTTTTTTGCGGTGGCATTATGTTTACCTATGGAAACTTTATTGGAGAAATTCAAAGCATAACAAATTGTGTTAAAGCAAAACAAAAACTATTTTTTTACAACATAAACATCACTATGCGTAAATTGTACCAGATTTTGTAGCCGAACCTCGATCTGCCCATCGTCCATATATATGGAGATATTGATTATAGCGTTGTCAGACACAAACACACGTTTTACGTTATTATACAAAATGAATCTTTTCGTTTAGGCCATTTTTACTGCTAGGAGAAACTTTGCCACTGCGATCACTATTCAGGTTATCTATCGTGCTTGTCCCTGTTTGTTCTACATCTTACCAATTGCCCGAATCCATTGCAGTTGGAAGAGGGTTGATTATTTGTCCACATATGTCGTCCCAACAGGGTACTACATAGTTAATGTAGCTGAGGATACGTTTGGAATAGGTATGCCATAGCTCGATAAGATAAGATGCCTTCCGAACTATCGCAGAAATAATGCTGCACAATGGCTAAGAATATGTTCCGAGCTCTCGGGCTCGTAGTTACAGAATCTACAAATGTCTTCTTCACTTTTGCCAATTTGTTTCAGTTGATTCTTGGCAGGACAATGTCCTGTGAATAGGCGTCAGTCTTTTCGTTTATGTTCCACTAGTTTTTTGGCACTCGTTGCATCTGGATGTATGAACTTCATAGCTTGTCGAGCGCCCACTACGTTACACCAGACGTTTAGTAGTTGGTTTCTTGTCCATGCTGAAAGTTCTAGTTTAATGGCATATATAGATATGCTTAGAAACGGTTCTGGTCCATCAAAAATGTTTGATAAATCACACCTGGTCAGTTCGTCGGCCACTTTGCTACGAATTTGGTGGCCAAATTTCCTGAATATAATTACTATAATTTATTTGAAGTTTCGTTTCCTGCAGACCACCGAGCAGGTGTATATTGCATAAACCTATACCAGGACAACTGTAGCCCATTTTCCCATTGATATCACTTCTTTTATTCTTGGTCCGTAGACTTCAGACCCAGTCAACTACCCCATTTTAGAACCATCGGTATAGAATGATATTGTACCTTGTGGTAGTATGGGACCACCTACATCCCAAAGCTGACGATCCACTATGTAGATCTCATAGTGCGTTTTAGGCTCCATTTTATCTTGAACTGAGGTTAAGACAGAGTTTAGTTTAAATTTCTTTATTATTCTCAGGTGACCATTTAAGTCCCCATTAAAAAGTGGTTTACCCTTTAGCACTCTCAGAGAGCCAAAGCTCGCCTCCCCCATAACATGTTTGTGCAATGAAAGTAGAAGGTAGGCCAATTAGTTTAACGTTATCAGCAATGAATTCCTGACACAGTAGAGCTCGATAAAGGTGTCTTCCGTAATTTTTTTCACCCTCAGAAAATTTTTCACATCACTAATGCTCAATATTATGCGAAAAAACAGGAAATTGATAGCCACAATATTTGATCGGAGCTCCACTTCTTGCTTCTGCGATTCACTCATCTCGACAGATTATCACTGTAAGAATTGAAGTAACAATAGGTTTGTTCCAATACCAGGAGTAACTGGAAGTACTCCGGAGAATATCGTTCCTGCACTCTCTTCTTCTCTTTTTTTCTTTTTCTGGTAACAAACCGGAGCAAGTATTTTTTGCTCCTGTTTACTCCGGAGTGACTTCCGTGTACTGGAACAAACCTAATTTCATTTGTTCTTCAGATAAGGCGCACAATATAAAAAGTAACTGTTTTTGTAGTTCGCTTCACGCTGGCTTGGGCAAAAGCACTGAGTATCGTGATCGTTGTCTTTGGTGGTTGCAGATAGCAATCATTTTCGCATCCATTTGTTGACACCAAAAGGGGACTAATCCGTTGCAGTTCTTTCACTTTGGAAACATTGTCGCTGACCAAGTTAAGTATGTTGGGATAATTATTGACTCAAAATTCAATTGATCTTTCTACATCGATTACAACTTTGCCGCAAGAAAAAGAGGAAGAAGCCTCCAAAGAAAATCCTAAGAGATCGTATTAGGCACATTGGCTAACTTAATAAAATCGTCATTTTAAACAATTTGGTGTCACTCGAGTTTCTCTCGCCTTTCCTAAAAACAATTTTTCACCTGTATTACCGGAGCTGACTGTTTTAGTGCCGTAGTTTCGGCATTTGCCGAAAAGAGTCAGTATTAGGAACCCCGCAATCACACTTCTGCCCTCGTAAATCTCAAGCCTTTCGCAACTCATTTTACCTTTCACGTAGTTTTTATCGTATTTTTTAAAATCTTTCTCCTCATATTTCATCTCTTGTGACTCATCTGTATCTCCCACAACTTACATATGATTTCTTACAACAAGACAAGTTATTCTTGACCTATCACTTTTCACTTCTCCCATCCCATCTCTATCTAATCTCACCACGCATATCTTACCTTTCATTTGTCATCTCTCTAATATTATGTGTAAAAAATACAACACGAGCAATCACACTTGAAATCACCTTAAAATGCTTAGAATATCTGCCGAAATTAGTTTCGGTTAGTGTCAAATTACTCTATAGTGTCCAGAAAATCCAAATGGTATGAATTCGGCTCTGGCGAGAATTAAATTTTGTGCTCCGAACAAATTTAATTGCTTTGTACTATACGGGGAACTAATATTTTGCTACCTTCATGCAATAATCCGTCCATTTACATTTATGTTTAAAGTAACGAGCACAGACTTTTTGGGAAACCCCTCAAATGCAATAAAAAAAGGAGAAACTAACAGGCGGAAAATATTAAAAACTAAAACGTGCAGCATATTTAAATTTATTATCCCTACAAAAAAAGCGGAATTCCCCCCACACGAGGTTGCGGTAATATCTTGACAGGTTGCCCAATTTTATACCTGGATGAAATTCCATTGTCCATAAAAGTTTTGTACCTTTCGAAAGGGGATTCACTTCTAAAATCCACCCTTTCAAGTGAGTCAAGTCGTAAAACATAAGCGCTCTTGTCAGTCTTCATCAACACTGCCGGCACTGGAGTACACCCTCGATCAATCTTCAATCGGCGATCAGCGTGTTCAACAGGTGGTCTTTTCTCTTTCCATTAGCCTCATGGGGAAGTCCCTGGCAATCACTGAAGCCGCAATGGCGTGACGGCGTCAGACAGTACCTTGCTATTGTATGTCATGCGCAATGCGCAAACAGATGCATTTTTTCCGTTTCATTACTCCATTTTCCCACATCACGCTTAGTCGCAAGGTGTCCTGACCGAGAAGCGAACGCGCAGCAACTTACCGATCGCAGACCCGGCAGAGCGGGAGAAACATCTAGAACTCTGAGCAGATCTGCTCTTCAAATCTAGAGGGTGACACTTTTCTTCACTCGTGTCGTGTTCCGTGGTTTAGAAATCGTTTCATTTAGGGGTGGGATTTTCCGTTCTTCTTTTCACCCACTTTGAATAGAGAGCCAGAGAGGGAGATAGGTTTGAGAGCGTGTGGCTTATTTTGAGCGAATGTTGAAGAGAGTCGCGATGAGAGAATCAGCTGCTTCCAGTGGTGCGCAGCGCGGAAAAAGGAAGTTTAAATAATTGCCATTCCGGTGGGATGCTTTTCAGTACATTCAAGAATTCCGACGTGATAGGACTTAAGCAATTGTTCTCATAATTTGGCTGGCCGTTCTATAGCTTGAAACCAAATTTAATTATTGATCCAACTTGAGAAGGTGAAGAACTTTGATGTTGAAGAAAATTTGTGATTTTGTGTACTGTTCAAAAGGAAACCTTACTGGTGGTTAGAAATGTTTTTAATTGCTTTGTGAGGTACTAGTGGATTGATTGAAAAAAAAACTTTTACCGAAAAACTGTGCACTGTATTGTGATCCGTAAAGCCTTTTAGCACTAATCGATTCGCCGAACGATAACCGATCCGGGAACAACATCCGGAACATCGAACTCTCATTAACCGTTGAAAGCAAATTTGTTCCACAGCTTATCACCAATGTGTAACATCGGAAGCAGGGAGATATAAGTTGGTCAAATAGCACCTCTCGCGGTACGCATCAAATCAGTGTCTGCGATTCAGCCTACTTGGAGGAAAAAATAGTGAATCAACGTGATACAGTGTTATAAATCATCGAACCGGGAACGTTGGCCCGGCAAAGGCGGATAACAAGCAGGTACTTGGTTGCCAGCCAATTTGCGATTTTAACGTTTACCTGTAGAGAGCCCATCGGATCGATCTTCTCCCATTGAGGTTGCTTCATTCGGGAATGGAAGTAGTGGCTGACTCCCGAGTCGCATTCCCGTATCTAGTGAAGGCGAACGAAGCACTGCTGGGTACCTCGGAGTACGAACGTGATTTCAACTATTTCGGCAGTCAACTGCGGGTAGACGACAAGCTGGATCGAGTTTCACCCGTGAGCCCAGAAGTTGCGATCGCGTAGACGCATCCAATGAGAAACTGTGTCGTAACAGTACCCCAAACGTAATCTGCCTGCCAAAAAACAAACCAATCAGTCGAATTGAGTCAAAATCACCTACGCCAAACTCCACCGGATCTGATCAAATAAACCGAGCCCGGCCCCAGATTAAGCGGAAGTAAACAGTGCTCCATAGGTACGAGCAAAACATCAACGCTAAACCCAAGAAATTCATCGTAATCGGCAAAATGAATCCAAAGCTGACACCGTTAGATGATCAGGAGCAGGTGCCGCAATTGGCGATTGTTCCAGCGGACATTCTCTACAGTATAGATCTCGGCCGCGTGCCAAACGACAGCACGGTCACTACTAGCAGTAATATCAATAATAATAATAATAATAATAACATCATCGGTGCTACTAGCTTTAAGCCTGACGATCTGAGGATCGACATTCGAGGAACCCAGGATTTCTACCGTGCCGATGACGATGGTTTCAGACCGTTTACGATCTACGGACACCATGGGGAGTTAGGTATGTTGAACCCATTTTCCTTACATTTTGTTATGTGCACTGTATTTTGTTATATGTCTGTTCAAAATGTTCACCTGCTGCTGCTACTGTCGTAGGCAACTGAACCGCTTTCGATGGATTATTATCTGCGTATTTTATGTACGAAACTATCGCACCCGGTATTGTTTGTTTTTTTCTAGCTATACACAGGTTATAATTGATCATACGTCATTGTTTCCAACCATCATCAGTAAGCACACCTAATTGAGCAATTTAAGGTCCAACTTCCGTAATTAGCATCATATTTAAAAAGATAAACCCTTTGCTACATCGAAATGAATAATGTCATTCCTGTGCGCGATGATTATCATGTAAGCGACAATGTGACGGTTACTGAACAATGGTTAGCTAACGAGGAGAACAGCGTACTTGACTTCTGATCATGAAGTGTGCTTCGGTATGACAATGTTTGAGAGAAATTCAGTATGCGCTTTATTTATGCTAGGAGTTTGAGACTGGATTTCTTAATTAACAAAGATGTTTCAAATTTTACCCAACGAACAAATGTCACTCCCTAACAGGTACACTTTATGTGAATGTGAGCAATTTGCTAGCAGAAAAATAAACCAACGAATAAAAAAGATTTATTCAGGAATCCCTTCCTCCTAGTACAGTGCTTCCATATACCTGGACGGGATCTAATTGCTGTTATGTTGGTGTTGCCTGAAGAACCAGAAGATAAATTGACAAAATGCATTACCCTTTGGATTTAATGCAAATAGCTTTAGTGGCATTCCAAAGTTCGGGGCACTCGGCAAATTTGTAATTAAGAGCCGTTACTTTTAATCTTCTCAAATTTTGTGGATTCAAATATATACATAGCCTTGAGTAATCACGCAACGTATTATAAATTTTATTATTTTTACAATTATTGTGGTCTCAATTAGAAAAACTTAGAAAGAAAACTACCGAGACTCCATTTTAGGTCAATCGGATTCGGGTTTAGCTGTCAAAAAATGATCCAATCGAACACTGCCTATCCTTGTAACATTTGACGTATTGCCATACAATGTCGGGGCATACGTGGCCAAACCTATTTTCAAATTTCAAGAAAAACATTAAACATCGCTCAAACTGACCGTTTTGGGTCACAATACAACAAAGGGGTCATTCATATACTACGTGAACAAAGTAACCTGAACTTTATGCCGCAGAGCTATCCGACAAAGATTTACACGGAAAGAACACTTCAATGCGAAAAAATGTACACTGGAAAAAAAGTTGCCACATTTTTCACAAAAGCACAACATTTATCTTAAAAAATTACAAAGATATAAAAATAATTTTCATATTTTTTTGTCACAAAATCCTAGAAAGCGAGGAAACATTTTAAATGCAAACGCATCATGTGCATCAAGTTTTTTAACGATAGCCTTAAACATTTTTTGAAAATTCAAACTAATTGACAGACAAAACTGAAATTTTGTGAAGGAATATGATTCTAAATGACGTTTCAAATCAAAGTTCCTTAAATCAAAATCTTCCGAAATGTGATAGTTTTCAAGATATTTTAAGTTGGCAATTCTAATATGGCGGACTAAAATGTGACTTTAACAATGTTAACCAAAAGTTTTCGTTTTTCACCGTTTTCTCTGGCTATTAGATTAGCTTTAGCCTCAACAGATCAAGCCGTGAAATACGTTCTTGAGATTTGTACACATGTACAGTGCAACCCGAAACGTTCTGGGAACGTGAATATTGCCATGAAAAGATTTCTAACTGAGGCGCGCGTCTCGAGCCAAGAACGTACCATGGTGGCCAGTCAGAACGCCGCACAGTGGTCCCAAAATGAAAAAAAACGGTCAAAAGTTTTTCACAGATGTTTTCATGCTTTGATGTCTTCAGAAATGTTTCCTAGGATTGCATCCTACATCTTAATTTTTCTTAAGGAGCTATTTTTACAGAAAAATCGATTTATTTCCCGAAGCAGAAGTCATCTTGGGAGTCTTCGGAAAAGTTATGTGTTTTGACGATATCTAAGACTTTCTAGAAAATACCAAAAAAGCGAAAACTAAGGACTGGAAAAAAAGTTGAAAAAACTTATTTTAAAGTGCAACGTAATTATCTCTTAGGTAAAAATATATAGGTAGCAGATATTTTCACCATGGTGTTCAAAATAAATTGCTGTACAAGTTTCCGAGCATTTTTTTTTTGTTATTAAAAAAATATTTTTTAAACGACAGTTGCACCTTAAGAAAAATTAAGGCACCTATCCTAAAAGACGCAAGATGCAATTCTAGGAAACTTTTCCGAAGACATCAAAGCTTGAAAACATCTTTGAAACTCAGGAACGATTTTTGACCGTCTTTTTTCAGTTTGGGGCCAGTCATTGTGTAACGGCTTGCCATTCAAAAGAGAAAGAGTATACACCAAAAAATCTGAATTTTATCATTGACGTAATTCCTAACTTGCCACAATCTAGCAAACCGTAATTGACGAAATATAACCGCGTTCTGTTTAATTTTACATGAAAGATGTACTTTCCACGCGCAGTGCCATAAAATTACACCCTTCAACATTTTAAACAAACGCCATATGTGGAGTAAAATTACGTGACTCGCAAAATTCAACGACATGTAAAATTAAAATCAAACGTAAAACTATGTCGTTTTTGATGCTTGTATATGTCGTGGTCAGGAGACGTAAATTTACACGATTTTTTTCAAGGTGTGTAACCCGCAGGAGAATATTTGTGTATCCACACTACTCGGCAGCTGCAGCCTTCATCAAACCTTCGGAGGGAAAGCCACGGAAGTTTTTCTCTGGATTCCGAAAATGTGTATCCAAGGGTTAAAACTGCACACAAAGCTCTACGCAACGATCCAATCTGTCGTGATTATTTCGTTGAAGCAAAAGTAACATGAAACTTGTGATATACCTTGCATACAGTTGATGGAGTCGTAAAACAATGATTTGGTGCAAAAAAATGTAAATCGATTTCAAATATGTGCGTTACGCAATGTTTGACCTCATTGAACAGCAATAAAATACTGCTTTGTTGTTGTTTCAATGTATTGCCAACCACGAAAAAATGTCAGCTTTTTAGAATATTCGACATCTTTTACATGTGAATTTAAAAGTTCTACCTGGAAGCTGCTTAGGAAGGTATTCACACATACATTCATTAAACTCTAACCAAACCAGCCAAGGTGTATCCAAAAGAACATAATTTCAAGTATTTATTTGTAAGAAAAATCTTTACAAAAATAATATAAATAGACGAAGCAAAGCCGTTGACCACTAATGTATAATTTATTGGTTTCGTGATTAACACCATATAGTCACAACCAATTAACAGAGGCAAAATTTCTCAAACGTCACTCAAATTAGGTGAAATTACAATTTCGATGGAAGATCAAGTTTAATGGTATTATTTGACATTGCAAAATCAAATCCAGACGAGTTTTGCGAAAAAATCGACCATAATATTGACACTTGAAGCCTATTATTTTTTAGTTTTTAGAAAATTACTGCGGACTACCTAATTGACCGATTTTAACAAACCAACCAGCAATGAAATTGCCGTAAGACACAGCTTGTTCGTGATTTCACATCCAAAAAGTTCCTATTTTGTATATTTTTTAAACAATCGTTACAAAACAAAATTAAATAAAAAGCAGTTCTGGGCCTCAAAAACACATATACCTACTAGAGTAGAATAGGGTCTAGTAGGTGCGGGTACGATAGGTACAGGGCATTATCTTTGCTATATTATTACAGAGGTCGCTCGTGTTGCTTGAATTAGATATATGGTAGAGAACATCATTGACGACTGTCATTTCGGCTGTTACCTTGGATCAGCAGTATTAGTTACGGCGTCGCTTATGTTTTAGCGCGTTATTCTGCGAAAACACATTGAATTTCGTCCTCAGTATAGTACATTTAATCCAGTGGTTTTCAACCGGGAGTGAATTCACCCCCAGGGGTAAATTTGGCTAATGTAGGGGGTTAATTATGTGGGCCAAAATTGTATTTGTTGTACTAACATTAACGTCCGATATTTGTTTTTATATTTGTTTCAGTGTTTAATGAATTGAGATGCTCCCTGAGAGTGCTCAGGAACAGATCTCTGGTTGTAAAATTATGGTTTTCATCCAATTGAAAATCATTTTTTTTCTGAAAGAGTAAAGTTGGTAAACAATTTTCAGAAAAGGGTATATCATGGTGATCAATGTTCGGAAAGGGGTACATGGAACGAAATAGGTTGAAAACCATGGATAATCAATGTAAAAAAATGTGAAGTGAGATTTTTCTTACTTCTTAAAAATTAATGCTGAACACGAGTATTGCGTTGGCTTTTCGATATTTTCGTTTTTGAAAAAAAAAATCGAGCGTCAACATTAAACATGTGTTCGGGGATACGATAGGTGAGCCGTTTGGGGCACTATAGGTCACTACTATAATGTAAATTTAATTTTTTTTGACAGGATAATTGTAAGTAATCGTCGTCATACATGAAAGCGGGTCAGATATTTCGCGTGAATTAAAAACATAATAATTTAAAGTGTTGTTGAAGCAGATAATTAAAAAAATGATCGATAAAAAGAGGAAAAGGAATCCAAAAAACCGCTCCGAAGTACAAAGGTGATCGTCGCACAGCTAAGCGACCACGTGGGCCGGAATGCACAACTTCAATTCCACACTCTGGCTACGACGAGTACACCGAAAAAGTCATTTGCAAGCACAAAACCTGACGCAGCTGCTGAAAAACATGTTTTTTCAACATTTCTTTTCGCGGTTGCATGATTTTTCACATAATTTGCTACTTCATCTTTTCTTACCTGATGACATCAGTGGATTGCATTTACTATTTGTGTTATTAATTTTTTTAAATTCTGCTGTGTTCATACTCTTCAAAAAAAATTGAACCGATTTTCTTGGTGTATACATTGTTTTATTTAAGCTCGAATAAATGAATGACCTATCGTACCTCCAGTTTTTAAAACCTACGAAAAAAGTACCTTCGTTTTATTGGATTTAGCTTGACAAATATTTAGCCATGCATAAAAGCATAAAAAGCTCACCAAAAAACTGACCTACTTGACCCCACTCTACTCTTATTTTAGTACCTAACAATATGTCACAGACAAAAAATGGCCCTCCATTTGTAACTAAGTTATTCCACGCCGAACGTCGCGGCGTATGGATTTTGAACAGCGGATTGCAGCCGTAATCAGCTTCCGTTTCCGCGACCCAAACGATAATGAATAGAAGCGGGACTAGCAAGCATGGTGACAATTATTCAGCCTGTAACTTGTAAGTTTTTTATTTATTAGAAAAATACAAAAAATATCATAGATTTATAAAGAAATTAAGATTTTTACTTTTCAGCCAAAATCTTTAATTTCAAAGGAATGAAATATTTCCAATGAATTTCGGAAATCTTTTCTTTTCATAGATTGTATCCTAGATTTATTGCAATCGATTCATGTATAAATATGTCTGTGTCATCGCTATGAATTCAAAGTTGTAGGTTGTCATTATCGTTTGGTAATCTGCAACAGACATCTATCAACAGGCCTTTTTTTTCTCGGTGGAATTTTGTTAGGTACTAAAAGTAGGTTATGCGTTTTTTAGATCTAATAAGAGATCCTGAAGCCTTTTAATTTCATTTTGATATACACAATTGTTAAAAAAAAAATACAAAAGTAGTAAATAGTAAAATCACGAACAATCTGTGTTTTATGACAACTGTATTGGTATTGGTTCGTTAAAATCAGTCAATAAGGTCTCCATAGTAAATTTTTTAAAATAAACAGGCTAAAAGCTCCAAATGTCAATATAATGGCCAGTTTTTTTCGCTAGGCCAATCTGGATTTGATTTTGCAATGCCAAATTGGATCCTCCATTGAAATTGTAATCTTAGCAAATTTGGGTAGCCCGTTTGAGAAGTTTTGACTCCATAATAACTAGCTCGTGAATGAAGTAATTTTATTTATGGATGAAAATCCTATCCTTTTTACTGAATTTTCGGAAGTATAGAGTAAATTGGAAAAAAAATCAACAACTCCTGTAATTTTTCAGATTATCAAAATTTGGCTTTCCTTAGAAAGTGTATTTTATATGGTTTTTATCAGTTTTGGAGGGGGCTAGCAGAGCGTAGTTGGTAAATCGAATGCCTTCCAAGCAGCTCACCAACTTTGCGCATAGGGTTATAAATTTTTTAACCCGAAAGAGACGAATGACCCTAAGGTTAAAGCCTCTACAATAAACAAAAGTTTTCTATGGGCCTTTTAATTTTGCGCATTATTTCAATTATACACTGCCTATTGATAAACAATAACACTGTTTGCTATCAATTTTTAAGCCATGAGCTTCTGATTTGGTTGAGCATTCAATTGAAAGTATGTATCAACAAATAACACAACAAATCAATCATTGTAGTTCAAAACAAGTTGTTTGTTTTATCCAAAATTATTTGACAAGAGACAAATTTAATTGATATAAATATATATTAGATAAGTTTAGATAGCGGAGTAAAACATTTTTAAAGTCAAAATCTTGCTCTTATTGAAATGTTTCTAGAATAGACTTGGACTTAGGATAATTGACAAGAAATTAATTTAGCGCAAAGATCAATCCTTCTCATGATACAAATTAATAGAATTTCCTACTAATCCTCAAAATTAGTAAAGCCATGAGTCTCTATAAACTCCGATGCACAGTGGAGCAGGATGCTACTTTCGACGATCAAAACCTCTATCGCTCTGAGTATGTATCCTGGAGGATTAGTGTCTTCAGCAAAGTATCTTAGATAAAAATGATAATGCTCACTTTGGTTTTTATCGAATGCTGAAGATTTCAGTTTTTATCTAGATAAGTATAAACTGATCTAGATCAGTTCAATCTTTTGCTAGAGACGTCCTATCAAGAACCTTTTTTTTCGCTAAAGTTGCTTGTTTTGCTATTTTCAAAACATACACCAAAGACACTTATACACCCAAAACGTACCCGGTAAGATTCGCTTACATTAATGAAATAAATACGAGCGAAAATTGCAAGCGTTCTGGTAATGTGCAAAAATTGCAAGAAGCTTCCTTGCATGTAGTGCAAGAAACAGAAAAAAAACGAATTTTGCCTATGTATTAGCAATGTATGTGTATTGGTGACCAATATGCGTTAGATAAAAAAAGACCGCTGGGCATTGAAAAATGAGACCCGCACAAACAGATCACTAACCAATACTTTATACATCCAACCATGCTATCAGATAGCCATGAGTGAATAAAAGTCATATATAAACTCTTGGATGATTTCATGATTAATAAAAAAGCAAAGAACGCCACCCAGATTTGAACTCATGACCTTGCGCATCGTAGCACAGACTATAAGCATTGATCTGTTCATGCGCGTAAAAATAAGATGTCAACAGTCGTACAATTAGCACATCCGCATTTCGATGCAGTCTCGTATGTAATGAATAACCCACAATACCGCGTTTGAAGATGTTGGTGAGGAAGGAATAAAAAGCAGACGGTAAATAAAACCTCGGCGTGCGTTGCTATAACACCCAGCATAGGCACGTGAATGTGGTGGTAATCCTTTGACAGTGTGTTGAAGAAACGTATGTAGTATGTATGTACGTATAGCAAGAGATGAAGTAATTTCATATGCTTGCAAAAATTGCAAGCGGCTTTAACTGCAAAATTGCAAGCGATGCTAATGCTAAGTGATTGTCGCTTGCAATTATTGCAAGAGATTTTTGTTTTAGGTGTAGTCTATAACCCGTCTAGATTACACTACATGACATTTAAAAAAATGCACGAGAAAATGGATTTTGATATTTTTTATGTAGAATGTATTTATGTTGAACCTTATTTCATTGCCGAATCGTTGAAAATAAACAATAGTAAAATAGGTTGCAAAGAGTGATAAATGTTACAAAGACATTTCATCATAAATAATGAAAAAAATATTTTCTTCAAAAATTTTAATAACTTGCGAAGCGGCAGATGGCAGCAACTGGAATTTTGTTTGTGAATAGTTGAAGCATTCAATTTTTTAAACAGTGGGGTAAAGCGGGTCTTTTTTCTACAGTCATTTGGGATAGGTGAAAATGATTTTTTTCTACGATAAATAACCTTTTTTAGAATTCCGCAATTATTGGGCAATAAATTTATGTGCGGCTAGTTAAAACCCTAATCTTTAAGCGTTAGGAGCTAGTTTAAGCATAACCTTAAACTAGCTCCTAACGCCATAAGGTAATAAACCATCATGGAAACAAATTCATATATTATAAATAGAGTTGCTCATTAATTGTTATTAGGAGGAATGTGTGAATTTGTATTAGTAAAACTCATTTCATAAAACTTTCTAAAGAGCGTGTTTAATATGCTTTTATCCACAATCTGAAATATTATATTTGAATAAAAAAATAAGAAAATATATAGGACTAGCTAATACCCATCGCGCGTTGCTGCGACACTCTGCGAAATAGGAGGAAAACACAATTTGTTCCAAAGCGCCATCTGGCGGACAGATAATCTCCAACTAATAGCACACAAACACGCCCCATACCAAATACCTACTGTGTGCAAATTTTTACGGAAATCGGTTAAGCCGTTTGGGAGTCTATAAATCATATACATACAAACTTTGACTTTTATATATATATAGATAGATAGATAGATAGATAGATAGATAGATAAGGTGGGGCAAATCCGACCGTTGGGTAAAGCCGACCCCCTCTGTTATCGAAAATCGGAAGCACTATGCGAACTAATATCAATGTTGTCGTGTAGAGCATCGAAAATAATCATAGTGGTGGCATGACAGTATTTTATATGTCTACATTAAGTTTGTTTTTACAACTTTTGATTTGATTTCCGTGCATAATTGACTTCAGGATATTTCTGATTGTTAAAGTGATTGCATAACAAATGTAAGTGGATTTAAATTCCTCGAATAAAGTCCTACAAAGTGCATAGATGAATTTAGTCCAACTTCTTTCATATTTTTTTTAATCCAATCGTAATGAAAAATGACGCTGTGGGACAAATTTGACCTCTAAATAGTGGGGTAAATCCGATTGCTTTTTTGCTAAGAAGATGTTTATTTATCAAATTGAAAAATATTTTTATTATTATCATTTATTATTTTTTTTGCACTATTGTTCATAATTACAAACGAAAAAAACAAAAACATAATAAATATAATATTCGTCGAGCAATTGCTCCGATGCAAATGAGAATATCTTTACGTGCTATTGCTCGTGACATTCTAAGATAGACAATGAATTCCATTTTCTTTAGGTTACAATTCAAAACCATAAAATTCATAGATTTATCATTGAACAACCCTAAAATTTGGGTAATATGTACTAAATCAACCAAAAACATAGGGGGTCGGATTTACCCCACCATTTTTGAAAACAGCAAAAATGAACTATTTCGTAAAACGCTTGTATCTCCAAATTTTCTAAACATGCGAATAAAATGCTACGCATAGAAAGTTCTCTAGAAGTCGAACCTTTAATTTGGTATATAAAACGACTTGATCCGATGTAAAATGAGCATTTTATAGCCAAAACCATTTACTAGGTCGGATTTACCCCACCTTACCACACTTTTTGAATTACTTAAAAATCTTCAAGAGAACTAGGGACTATTTCACATATTTATATTTATTTCATGTGTGTGTAGAAAACAAGTCCCACTTTTTTGTTCTTCGTGGTTTTAAAGTGAAATGTCATATAGTACCATTTATCACTCTTTGCATCCTATTTTATTGTTGTATATTTTCCTTGATTCGGCAATAACACAAATTTTTCCAAACCTTTTTACATAAACAAAATTCCAAAATTAATTTTCTAATGTATTTTAAAAAAATGTCATGTGGCACCATCTATAGAAGTTATAGACTATAAATGTGTTTTGTGCATGTGTTAAAAATAGCAAAACAAACCAAGTTTCTTGATAGGACACTCCAGTCAAAAACTAAAACTGATCTAAAACAGTTTCTATTCATCTAGATGAAAAAGAAAGTTATCAAAATAATGCCCATTTTTATCTAAGATACTTTGCTGAAGACACCAGTCCTCCAAGATTTATACCCAGATCGCTAGAGGTTTTGATCGTCGAAAGTAGCTTCTTGCCGCACTTTGCGACGGTGCCAGTGATCACAAACGTTCATGAAAGTCTCAACATTTTTAACTTTCTAGAGTTGTGTAAAAATGGAACGATCAGAATCGGATTCGCTAAAATTAATGCGCTGGCAACACAAAAATTTCCTTCGCGTTTTTGATCCGGTAAACTCCCGCCGCAAAGCAGTTCAACGGTTACGTCGTTGAAACGCATGTGGCCCATGTGTTCCCATTCACACCACTTTCCGGATTTCAGCATAGGAATAATTTACGCGGTTCGGGAGACAATTAACACCAAAGAAGGCCTTCAATTATCGCAAATTTTTGTCAGGTGCCTCGAATTTGTCGATTGATGAACGTTTGGCTGCAAACGCCACGCAGTTGAATCGCGGCTCAAATATAGTTATCAATTAGGCCATCACAAATATTTTTTAAAAATTATGTCACCCCCCCCTTCAAAATCGCTGAAAAAAATCAGGGGGCAAATAATTTTTTTAAAATAACCAAAATTCAAAAAATTGTCACGTTTTATAGAACAACAATAGCTTCCAGATTTTGCTTTACGTAACTGAAAACTATTATGGTAGTTTTAGAAATTACCATCCCATGATAATTTTTATTTTGACCATTCTCGGGTAAATGTGAAGTTTAAATGAGATCATCGATCCAGTCCAACATCGAATGAAACGTTTGCTGGTCGCGGAAGGAAGGACCCATCTGTGTATTATCAAACAAACATCTCATGGAAAGGCTAATACAGACCGACTTCTGAATCGATTCCATTTTAAACGCAACAGTCGATAGAGACATAATCGATCGTTGCATTCGAAAATAATTTCGATAAGGAAACAATCTGAATTCAAATCAGACTCCTGGAGATTTATATATGATTCAATATTCAATATACATGAGCTTTACCGAAAGGTTTTTGACATTTAAAGATTTCATATGGGATCTTAGTATTCATACCGTATTTCCGCAGCCATATGTGCGATTCTTATGAATCTGCTACCAAACCTTCCATTTAAGGCTAAGCTTGTGAAAATTGAATAAGCCGTTTTCCAAGAAGCCGAAGAGACATTAATTCTGAAATATTCCAAGAACCAGAAACATGCGAAATTTTCGAGATAGACGCTGGAATCAAAAAAACTTTGTCTGGCCATCAGCGATCATTAATGCTCTAGCAAAGCTAAATATAGATCTTACAAATAATGGTATCATCGGCACTTACCGCAGGAAGAACCGGGAATCCATTATCGATGTCAATTTTTGTAGCCTTGGAGTAACCGGAAAGATGGACTGAAAAGTGTGCGAGGATATATCCACAGCGACCACCAAGCGATTTGGTACAGCATTGATAACAGGACTATGAACTACACATGAATATGAATATGTAGGAGATAAATAAACGAGTGAAGATGGAAAACAGCGATTTATCACAGGAACGTGTCCGTCGAAGAACTTGTATTTCAGGGTATCCTCTTCAACCTAAATGCGAACGAGTTCACGGCACTACTAACAAAGGCGTGTAATGCGACCATACCAAGGGATGGGAAACTGAGAAACGGTCGCCGGGTGCAATACGACGATTATCGATCTACGTATAAGTTGCCTCCGAGCTTGAGAAGAAGTCGGAGATCACTTCGGTTTCTCATCTCGCTCAGTTCAGAAGCTAGAAATCGTTCCGCTGCAATAGCAGGGCAAGTAATCAAATTTACCCGCGCGACGCTTAGCAAAAATTGATTCCTTCTGCCTAGTGTGTGATACGTGAACAAACAATGAGTGACAATGCCAAGCAAAAGTATATCACGATGCGGGCAAACTGTGTTGCTGTTGACTACACGAAATATCCGGTAATACCATCAATTCATGAAGGGGAGCAAATGTTGAAGGTGAACTTGAAGTTCAACGTAGCTTGCGGTACTTTATGCGGTGCAATTCCACCATTTACGTCATGCGGTACTGAATATGTTAAAAAATATTAGTCAAGTAGAATCATTCGCTTCCCAGAACAACATGAAACACGTCATCGAATGTAATGACATTTTATACAGTATCCCAACATATATAAATGTTGACATGACCTGGCACCACGTACTAGTTCCTTCGCTATCAAACAAATCCTGTCAAAATACGGAGAGGTGAATAGTGTTAAGGAAGATAGTTGGAGGAACTTCTTCCCAAGACTCCGCAACGGAGTTCGTGTGGTGAGAATGCGTCCGACAAAACCTATTCCCTCTTACTTGACTTTCACATGCAAATCACCTCATGGTGTAGAATATTCTCAACGAACACTAGTCACGCACCCAGGACAGATTCCTACCTGTCAATATTGTGATCATCCGCTACACCACGGGAAACCTTGCGCAGAGACTGCTAAAGAAATTCCACCTGATACGACCAAAGCCGGTATACAATCATCGTATGTTAAACCACAACCAGTTGGTAAACCAACGACTGCAGACCGGACATTCACAAACACCAGCTCAACAACGATCGGCCCCAGTACCACTAAACCAACTGCCATTATCAACATCGAAGTAACAACGATTACAGCAAATGTTTCCAAACCAACAACCAACACCACCAATAAGGAATCTAATACCGATGAAGAAGAATTTACAATAGCGACCCGTAAGCACAAACAACAAATAAGAACATCCGACGATGAGCAAGATGAATGCAGTACCGATGATGACATGGACGTAAACTAAAACGCGAGAGAAGACGGACCAAATGACCCCCAAGGTGCGCTCCACGGCTCAGTTGTGCTAACGCATTGAGCCGTGTCAAATATATGTAAAATTAAAAAGAAGTCAGAAGGCTCGAGGTAAGCGAGCTGCAAGAACCGCTCTCAACAAAGCAGTCAAGCTGTACAAGAAAGCCTTACCACAAAGCCAACGCGAATTTCCTTAGGAGAGACCTACAAAGTTGGCATAACAAAGATAAAAGGCTCAGCTGCACCACCTGAAAGGTGCCCGGAATAGATGGAGGTCACCATCGAAAGGTTTTCCCCACAACATGAATCTATTATTAGGTATGATCACAAAGATGAAGATCGGTTTACCAACAAACAGGTTATCGAGATGGCGAAAGCCATAAAAGTGAAGCGATACATGAGAGCCCGGATATGTTCAAAACGATCCGATAATTGGAAGCGACAAAAGCTGATGTTGCTTCCGATACCGGGACAACATGGAAATCTTTCAGCGTAGTCAATATATCCCTTGGTAATGTTAGAGAGAAGGAGTAATCCTGAACAAGCTAACGAAGTACGCGGACCGTGAGAACGGCATCTCATGTAATTCGGCTTCCTTATAGGCAGGTCTACAGTGAAATCCATCCAAACGGTCGTGGGAGCTGTGGAGACAGCAGAGATACAACTGACGTTCCTAGACTCGACGCTGTGGAACGCAGTGTACGATGGAGTATTGAAGCTGAACCTTCCCAGAGATATACGATTTTCGGCTTCACGGATGATGTGGTGTTCCAAGTAATCGGACAATCACTAGAAAAGGAGACACTCGACACGGAGACGATTGCCCATCATAAAACAGAGTTGGTGATGACTAGCAGCCGAAAGACAGCGCGGTCGGAAAATATATCATCGACTTGAACTTTTAAAGTCACGACGATTATGTTAAGGGGAAGGTTGTGAGAGCAACCACAGCTTTGCTTGAGGCGCCAGTGTACTGAGCACCACGAACCAGCGGAAATCGCTGGACCGAAGCATGTGAGCAGACTAGTTTCACCGTCAGGGACAAGATCGAGTAGGTCGAGTGAAGCACCAGCGGTGGGTCGTCGAGTTTTCAACGAACCGGAAGCAGCGAACCAGAAGCTACGCTCTATCCGGTATCGCCGAACCGTCCTCGCCAAGTACTGGTTGGCCCTTTGAGTAGGATTTATTGACTATGCGAGTAGATTGCGACAAAATTGGGAGCTAAATGATTCGCGCAACAGGCATCGGTATCGGGAGAACTTCCGACGGGGAATTGAGATGGCTCGCGAAAACAGGAACTAAATGGTTCACAGAAACTGGAGCCAAATGGCTAAAGGAAGTTCATCACTGCGATTAGCCGGATATGTGTTCGGAGCTAAACCGCTCTAATGTATCATTTTGTCTTGAGACTGAATCAGCCTCCCCACGATATAACGCTTCGATGCAGTCTCGTGCTTTTGTTCCACGAGAACCTCACTTTTTTGAAAGAAGAAAAGTGAGGACTGTTAGTAGTGGTTAGGCATAAAAGTGAGTCCCACCTAGGGCCAATGCAGTTTTGAAGCTTTTTTAACCATACTATAAAACATACAGACATTTTCAGATATCCAGAATGTTTTCCAAAAGTCCATAAGTGAAATGTTGCAATCCTGTTTCTGTACATTGTTATCAAGCAGGTTCACCTTTGACCGATTTTCATGCCTTGTGTGTACAGTCGGTCCATGTGCCGCCACAACGGAATGAAAACTGTTCAAGCAACCAAAAGTTAATACCTTAATGTACTCTTAAATGTTTACATTAAGTTCTAGAGAACTTTCAAGCTTTTTTGGGAATTTAGAAATTGCACTGTTCGGAAAATTATTTAAAACGAAAACTTTAGCATCCCTTTCCTATGTGAACTTTTGATTGATTCAGTAATGTTTGCTTGAATTTTTCTAGTAAAACAAATAGCTCAACCCCGCTATACGAAATCACCCTGTGGAAACGTCCACCATTGTTCAATCGAAAGAAAATGTAAAAAGAAAAAAAAATGTGTTTATTAAAATAAATATTTATTTTTTGTTTGCCCCCCCCCTTCAGAAAAAAATTTGTACTTGGACATAATTTTTAAAAAAGATTTGTAATGGCCTTAGTACATGTTAAAATACACTTCGAGGGGAAGTTCTGCATGAAGTATTTCTTGCCAGGAACATCTGCGAACAGTTCACAAAATAGAAAGGTTATCCCTTTTGTCTATTGCTGCGATCTGTGCATGGTTTAGTTGGGATTTCCCCACAAAATGCTGACAAATAATAAAATCTAAAGGCTCTACCAGCTGATTTCGACTTTTTCGAGCTATGGTAATATGACCCTTTGGAAAGTTCACAAATCAGTGAGCGTGCTAGCCAAGTAGAAACGTTCATTCACACGTGATTCACTAGTTTCATGATGCGAATAAAACATTGACGGTTCTTGAACTTCGTGTCGTTTAGAGGTTTACGTTTATCAACATGCAGCTTGAGCTGCGATCTTAATTCGTCAACGGCAGGCATAAATATTACTAATTACAGCGATCGACGAGAAGGAAATTGCCACCGAACATACATAGCTGTGCTAATATTAGCCTCTCTTGTTGGCACAGCAGCTCGTTCCGTTTACTGATGCTGGTGGAATTTTCGTGTCTAAACGGTAATTAAAAGCACAGATATAGTTAACGCTGGTAATACCTGCCAATTTAGGCATGGGAGGTTCAGGAAGCTCCGCGAATAAAAATAACCATTATGCATTCCATTTTTGCCAATGTCAACAATTGTCGTGACAAAGAAGCTTTGTTTTGATAAATTTTTGAATGTTAAGCTTTTGATGAGTGCAGGGTAGGGTTAATCTGTTACCTTAAAACCCACAATCTTCTTCGGTAAACAAAAAGTTTACCCACACAAAGCTATTACATGAACCTTATTTAGTACTCTTCAGTTGAGAAAGCAAAAGTACTCCGTTGATAACGAGCAATCACGGTGTATCATTGCCTAGCCTAGTTCTGCGGTAAGTGTTTAACATTTAGGTACATCAGAAACGAGTTGCCATTTTCTCGATAACGTCAATGTAGCACGGAATGTTCAGGACACGGTTGTCTCACCGCCAATCCCGGCTTCGAGACGATGCGTCCCCCGCATGCATGCAAGCAATTAGGTATATCTACTTGAGATTGTTCACTCCGACAATGAGTGATTTGATGCACCTTCGCTGTCGGGTTGATGTGCGGGTTTCCGGGGCATGACAGTGTTATCAATCAAAGTAGTTGTCCCAAGATTGCTACGGTTCAGTCGCATCGAGAGCCTCTCTACTTGCGAGTGGGAGTGGGGTATCGCTTCGTGGGGTGATAACCTCCTTTCTTATAAAATGTGATTTTTTGTTAAGAGCGGGTTGGTAAAGCACTTGTAGATCAAAATAATGTGTACACTGTTATGATAAGAAGGAATATAATTAAATGCAAAAACGATTATCAAAGTACTCGTAAGGACATCTGCTATCCAATGAATAGGAAAGAAAGTAATTAGTTCTCAATGGGTTTCCAAGTTCAGCAAGAATGAAGTTAAAAGCAAAGTAAAATAAATACAGTGTAAACACTTAACCAAAACAACTTTTACTAAGTGGTTTTTCTCACCAACTTTGACTGTGCAATGCATATTTTTATGGAACTACTTAGTAAAAACCAGCTAATTTAGTTAAGGAATTTGCGTTTCGTCTTCGTCTCATCAGAATTCAACGCTAACTTAATGACAGCTTTAAATCTAGCGCCGGATTGACGCTAGCTCCAAAAAACGGACCCACACCCGAATATCAATTATTTTTCATACTCGAATATGATTGCTCCATGCCCGAAGATCCTTTTCGAAAAACTACGAGCATGTAGCACCACGCGCTGTTTTTTAATTGAACCGGCCAGTTAGAACTAATAGTTTTTAATACATTCCAGCCGATGATTTACATACGTCCCACGCGCTCATTTGCATGCATTCTCTAGATGCTAGCTCTTTAAATACACGAACTTTCCCCTTCTCTTCCGTCGGCTGATAGTACGAGCGACAATTGATACTATTTCTCTCTCTCTCTCCCTCTTTCTCCCCGCACAGGTGATGGGAACGACAAACTGTCCGTTCTACCAGCTTCAACAACCGGCTCATTAAGCTCAATCATAACGACGTCCGTGGCATCCTCCGAACCGGATCGTGGTGATCATCGTGACGGTGGCGTTGGCGGCGGTGGTGATGACGACGATAACAATATTGTAACGACGACGACGGGTGGCGGCAAGTGCATGGGCGGCGGTCCCGGCGGCGAAATCAAACAGGAACAATGGTGGGAAACGACGCTGCAAATTTCGATTCCGTTCTTCATTGCCGGTATCGGTACGATCGGTGCCGGCATTATCCTGGGCCGGGTAGAGGTGAGTGGACGCTTTGGTAAATTTACAGCTGTCACGACTGAATATCTTTTCTTAATGACAAATATGCTAGTGACTGACTTCAAACATTTAAAACTTTTCAAAACGGACTCTATAGCAAAACACCACGTTTGGACATTTGATGTTAGTTGTTGGACATTCGCACCTGACAGAATGATATCGCTATCGTAGACCATTGCATTACTACAATAAATTATAGGATTATCGTCGGTAGGAGTTGAACCCAGCAATGAACTTAAATAATTAAATCCCAGTCGCAATCAGATTTCGACACAGAATGATGCCGACATTTCCCCTTATCACCATCAGCGTTCGATATGACCCTTGTAAGCCTACAAAGTATGCACCATTCAATACTAGTGGTCGTTAACTGCTTACATTGTCGTTAGCTTATCTTAAAGAAATTTGCCATAGTAACTGATACTGACGAACATTCTTTTACGTTGACATTTTTTATAGGGACGATGTGCATTAAAAATGGAGATACCACTCATCACCTTTCTTACTTCGGTAGGCACCCCCTCACCCTCTCTCCATCCTACTCAAACCAGTCGCAACTCAATACTGGTAGAATTTGTGTTCAAATGAATCAATTAATTCCGGCTCGGGATTGGTTGTTACATTTGATTCGGAGTCTGAATATCCCACTAATGCTCAATTTATTAATTAACCATTATGCAAACACCCTTCCAAAACCAAACCCAACGAACTAGTGTGGTTTCCCGTGTGAATCTAACAGTTATAATTGAATCTTTTCTGTTATAAACCTTTACTAATCGCTCATAAATGTCGATCTCTCCTCCCCACCCCTCGCAGCACTGGAAAGTCTTTGCCCACGTGACGGAACTGTTCATCCTGGTACCGGCCCTGCTCGGACTGAAGGGCAACCTGGACATGTGTCTGGCCTCGCGGCTCTCCACCCAGGCAAATCTTGGAAATTTATCCGGCGCGCGCGAAATAATCCACATGGTCGTTGGAAACATCGCTCTGGTTCAGGTGCAGGCCACCGTCGCGGCGTTTATAGTGTCCATCTTTGCCATCAGTGTCGGTGCGGCTATGAACGGAAGCTTCCTGTTTGACCACGCAATGCTGCTGACCGCGTCCAGTATGTTTACCGCGACGTCGTCGTGCTTTGTACTAGGTGAGTAGTCATACTAGTGATAAGACGGAACTGTGTAAATAGTGCGTTATTGCCGTGTAATTGAATGCATTTTATATGATTCATTGGAAAAGCTACACGATTACTTGATTATACATAGTGTGAAATGATAAGCAAATATTTGAATCCTCGTCAAGAACTAAGGCTGTTCACAACGCTGATGTATTCTATATGGGCTGTTCTATTTTACATCGACTAAAACAAATCGATCGCAATGCTGAGATGCAGTTCTAATTTTCGAGCACTTTTTTGGATCAGATTTGGAACAGCTCGACTATTCCTGCTCCAAATTTTCCACAATTTGAAACACGAATAGAACACTGTTTCAAATATCTTTCATTAGAATGTGGGACGACTGATAAAGTGATAACAGAAAAAAACAAATTTGTGTCCCATAAATCTTAAACTATAACAAAATCGAGGGAACTGCATTTAGAACCAAGATGAAGAAAAAGAAAGGTGGGGACATTTGACATTTTTGAGTGTACTAGTTTTATACTTGTAAAATTAAACCGGGCTACTGTAAGTAAACATACACACCCAGACGAGCATCCTAATTCTTTGTCGCACGATGAAATGAAAGAAAAGCCCGAGCATCATCTCAGCCCTTTCGATTCGAACACTTAGGGACAGTTTAGTTTGAAACTACTGATAAAAATAGTTTTAACTGAACCAAAACAAAACTTATGGCTACAGAAAAACCCACGTCATTTGTTGATGCTTTTCATCTTCATCGCCCCTTGGTTTTTCGGTTTCATCGAAGAAAAATGACAACCGCACGCACACATAGTGAAAAATGTGCCCACATGTATCCGTCTTGATTTAGAATAGATAGCTAAACCATCGCATTTGGGAACAACATGTTCTACACGCTTATCCTCAGCTACTCATTGCAACTAAACGCTTATACTCAAAAATAGGGAAATTTGTTTGAAAGTTCAATATGATGTCTGATCGAAGTTCATCTCCATCCGACATCGGTGCTACATCATTCCGAATAGCCTCACCTACTTTTACCCATTTTTGACAAGGTACGGTTTTTTCACAAATGAGTAGGTTTGACGCGTTTCTATAAATGTATTTTTGACAGATCTAAATTATCCGACGGCTTGTCATTTTGAGACAGATTTACATCACTGCATCGCAAACGACCAAAGGCAGATAGACTGAATTTTACACCTAACACTTTACAATGACCGTTTGAATGCCTAATATTGCTTATTGCTTTGAAAGTTGGATTTTTGATGCACTTCGCTATCACACTTTTTTCACGGTTGCCAAAGGAAATGATATGAAATCGACAAAAAATTAACTTTTTCCATCAAATTTATTATAAAAACCGGGATACTGACAGCCATGCTAACCTTCCAGCTACTAAAAGTAAGAAGAAGTTTGTTTTTGACACTTTTCTATGTCAATAATTTGTCAGGTCGAAGAAGTTGCTCCATTGATCACGCTTTTGATTCATCACACTTTCATACTGTGCAGTTCGATTTGGTGGGAACAGTGCAATAAAGCTCCCTGAAAATTTCAGCACAGTTGGTCCACGTTAAGCTATTCGACAAATGGCTCACAGTTTTTATGGGAAAAGTTGTATTGGTCGTAATTTTCTAATCTTTCCAAAAATCAAGTCGTACAAAAAGATTAAAAAGAAAGAACGGCAACGGCAACAAAAAATTTGCTATTTTCAATTGAGCTATTCTGACGAAATTTATTGAGATCAGTCACATGACAATCGTAAAGTCTTCAGCGCCAGATGTATGGACATCGTTGAAGTACAGCAAAAACATCAACACTTCCAAGAGGCTTCTTTAGAGTATTCCTAACGTAGATTCAGGATTCCGAATAGGTTTACTGGGATGTTCTGCTTGCGAAAATCAATCCTTTTCGGTATGAATTTTATAAAAAAAAATAATTTTCTCAAAGTTTTCCTACTGTATGTCAATATTTAACGGGAAATCGAAGTCAACCGTTCAGTATGTCGTTTTCCCTGTTAAGTGTTTGTTGGTTAAAATATCGCGAAAATGGCGAGACTTTACGGAGTTATTTTACTGTCACACCCTAATTAGGTTTTACACCAACAAACATAGCCCCACAAAATGAACCGGATGAACTTCGTTTACAATTCTCGATGGTTTGTTTACATTGGAGTTACGTGAGTTCGAGTCGTTTGAATGTAACAGATGAACACACGTTGCACACGAGCTTACGTAACTGACAAATAATGACGCTGAATACCTTTGGATAAAGACTAGATACCTCTATCGTTTGTTTACCATTTAACCACAGACAAACAGACATAACACTCGAAAACAATGCTTCGCCCGCTTTAACGGTCATTTTAAATATATTTGTAGTTGGGGGTGTGGCCACATTTGCAATTATGGCGCCACTGACATATGAACAAGCATACGGGGGAAAGACCACTAGTGACAAATTGTTCCCAAACCTGAGGGGTAACCCACCAGCAAATGAGTGTTTGGGACCATGAATAAAAGGTGGAGCTCGCGTTCTGGGAAAATTATCGGATTGATGTTTTTTGAGGGAACTCTCTCATAGTGTTATGTCTGTTAGTCTGTGATTTAACTGTCAGTGTCATTCAAATCGAGCTCGAGACCTGTCAGTGACCCTGGTTCCAGAAGGATTCAAAGCTATTTTCTCCGGATTGAGTGCTTTTGATAGGTCTCGTGCTCGATTGGAATGACACTGACAAATAAATAATAAGAAAAGAAAGAGATGGCGAGTCTTTATCCAGAGGGATTCAGCGTCTTTACTGACAAAGTAAACAAGCCACAGAGAATTGGGTTCTTTACTGACGCAGTTAACCTCGCTTTTCTTGACAGTTCACTAGTACTGTTTACACGAACTTAGAAAAAATTTGTGAACGACTAGATTCGCTCGAAGCAAATCGCAAAGAATATTGAATACTTTACGGTGACGTCACAAATGAACTGAGTGTTCATTTTTGACAGTTCGCTTGTACTGTTTACATGGACTTAGATGGAATTCTTTACGATTTGCTTCGAGCAAATCTAGTCGTCCACAAATTTTTCTAAGTCCATGTAAACAGTACAAGCGAACTGTCAAGAAAAGCGAGGTTAACTGTTTCAGTAAAGAACCTAATTTCTAAGTCCATGTAAACAGTACAAGCGAACCGTCAAAATTGAATGCTCGAGTTCATTTGTGACGTCGCCGTAAGGTATTCAATTGTCAAACATGAACTTCATTCATCATGAGTTCATTCGTGTCATCATCTTGTTGAACTCCTTTGTCATGAACGTGCGTGAATCAAGCCGTCGAAAACAAGTACACCAAAAATTATGGTAATGAGAAAAAAACTCTAATATCAAGCCCTAAATAGATACCAAGACAACATTTCCTAAACGTCAATATCAAAACATTCAATTCCTCTCTGTTTCGCACTCATGTGGAATATAAGATCCTTGACGTGTCATCAATTCTTATACAATACATATTAACGCATCGAATCTTCTAAAAGTGTGTATCATTTCTCTTGTCAGTGTATTATGATTCATGCAAAGCGAACTTAATGTGGAGAAAGATGGGTTTGTTTCGTGCCCTTGTTGAGTTGAAATCTCCTTTCAACTCAACAAGGGACGTCAACAGCATGCTAGCAACTTCACGAAATATGAATAATCCTTCCCGTCCTGTACGGGAAGCAAGACCTACAGTTTGCATCCACGTATCCGAACCGAGAGTCCAGAAGAAACTTTTCCCGATCTTACCACCAATTCTGGAGCTTTCTCAGGTCCGAACCTGCTAAGGGGAAAGAGGATGGGTTGGAAACTGGTCTGGATCCGTGAGCTGGCCGTTATCCAGACTGTACTAATACAATCACAGGAATCGACCGGATCAGCTCACATACGAACAGAACCGAGGTTGACACATACTGAAAATACCACATACCACAAGGATAATAGAATTTTGCCTTAAAAGTAATAGAAACTTACCGTCGGATTTTGGGTGTACACGGAAAACCCTGCAATCGCAAAAACGAATGCTGCAATTCTTTATTATTGTCTTGTCTGTTTCAACTAAAAATGGTTCATTCAACTACTATTTTGTTGATTTTTGCATAACCAATTGCTGAAAAATGTTGTTTGTTGGAAGCTGTCAGTTTTCTGAAAATAAAGACTGCAAAAATGGCATACAAACTCAAGCATTTCTTTATTTGAAAAAGATACGTCAGTTTGCTCGCCATGTTTATTTCCCGAAAATGTCGAAGCGGCCTCGTTACTTTAATTAAGTGCAATTGATAATAATTCATCTGGCAGATAATAAATTCCATCTCTGAGACCCGAATAAGAGAAATTGCTAACTAGGCGTTTAGATGAATTTAGCGAAATATATTGATAATTTATGGTAAAAAAGTAGTTCAAAAATACAATTATGTCGTACTAAAATAAGATAAAGTATTAAAAAGAGGTGGCGAAGGTGGGTGGCGTGAAAAGATTGTGAATATTTTACGGTCAATCTCTTCACCACCATCACTATTATTTTAAAGTCTTATAATGCTGATCATGCTTCCCATGTTAAAATTAGGGTTTAAAACTGCAACCAAATTATGACGAAAACCTTGATACTACGACGTTTCATTAAGAAGATAGGCTCAACTTTGTGAGTTTAAATAAACAAATAAATAATTATTTTCAAAACGATTTTTCAATCAATGTCGACAAGACCTTTTTTCTTAAATCTATCCACTTCTGTTCCGTGAATTTTACTTACAATAAACAAACAAAACGATATGGAATTTGTTTTATATTCTTATTTGTCAGATTGCGCTCGAACAGCTGGCACGTTTACGATCGAAATCTAGCAATTCGAATGCTTGGTCGAATGCGATACGTAATTCCGCAATTTAGTCGAAACGGCTTCAAAAAGTTAAGTTTCGAATCATGCGGAATGCCACCCGAAGATAACCCGAATCTTTCGGTTCGGGAAATATTCTGTTTAGGAATCCAGGCCTCTCTGTAATTTGTTCTTCTGAGCAATCTTTATACAGGATTGCTGTATCATTAGTGACAGGATTTCACCTTCACGGTATGTCGATGGGATGCTATAAATGAACACCTTGTACAAAATGGATCTATGGATACCTTACATCCTTGGGGTACACCGACAGGGATGAAAAATGCATTTCAAAGAACATTTTTCAGAGAAACTTGGAATCTCGCTTGGAAAATGCATTTCAAAGAACATTTTGCAGAGAAACTTGAAATCTCGCTTAACATATTATTATGGCGTAAAAGCAAACTGTCAAAATACTCTTTGGAAACAAATTACGGACAAACCGTTGGTGGTCGAACGCAGTTCCCAACAGTTGATAATAGTGAAAACTTTTCTCACTCGATTACTATCAACATCTGTGATTGACGAGTAGCGCTTTTTCCGGAATCTCCACTCAAAGTTATGGCAGTTGGCTTATACGCCCACATCAAATGTTTGTCGAGAAATGCTCTATTTAAAAGGAAATGTTTGAAGATCATGATCAGATACATCCGAAACATGTATCTATACTGATTAAAAACCAGTTCATCAAGCAACACATTGCCGAACGATTTTTTAATGTCCAACATCACTATTACTGTCGTTTCGGACACCAACTAGTTCCGCTTGATGGTGTTGGTAACTCTTGTGATTTGATGGCGGTTGATTTATTTTTATAGCCGACCCTACACGAGTAAAGAATATTGTCAATAAAAATATTGTCAAGACTGCTTCAATACGTCAATCCCATTTGATTTCTACATGATCAAAATTTTCAAGATGCCATTACACGATCAATGTATTGATCAATAATCGATTAATTGGCAATATTTCTGCACGTGTAGGGTCCGTTTATGGAACACAAACTGCTCCTCGAGAGACATTTTTTTTACTAAGCTAGCGCCGGATCTACGTTAGCCTCAATCCGGCGCTGGCTTAGTTCTGTCTCTAAATTAGTGTCGGATTCTGATGAGACGAAGTCGAAACACAAATTCCATAACTAATTTACATATATTGAAGTACCCAAATGATGCGTAGATCGTCCCAAAATTAAGTGAATCAAAGTTCTTCTTTTTTATCAGGTATTCTATCTTTCGCGTTGATTACTAACTAGATTATTATCATCTCATTTATTTACAGACTTTGTACTAGTGGCTGTGATTTTACTGTCTAATAAGTTGAAAATGAATCCGGATAATCTGGCAACTCCACTGGCAGCATCGATCGGTGATGTGGTATCCATTAGTTTGTTATCCTTCATAGCATCCTTGCTATTTGATAATATAGGTGAGTGAAACGCAGTTTCCACAAGCTTAGAGCCACATCCTAATCCATCTATGGTTCTATTCGCAGACACACACCTCTGGATAACATTCGTCGTGGTTACCTGCTATTTTATTCTGTTACCATTTTGGGTATTTTTAGTGAGTAGAAATAAGTACACTCGACCCGTATTGACAACTGGTTGGGTTCCTGTACTATCTGCGCTCTTCATTAGTGGGTGAGTGCCTACTACGGTCGGATGTCTACGACGATTCGTTCTAATCAGTTCAAACATGAAATAACGATATTGCTTCTCTTCTTCCAGAATGGGTGGCCTAGTGCTGGATGCTGCCGTTGGCGTCTTCAAGGGTTTCGTTGTATTCCAACCGATCATCAACGGTATCGGCGGCAATTTGGTGTCCGTTCAGGCGAGCAAAATCTCCACAATGCTTCATCAGAGCTCCATCATCGGCATCATTCCGCCGCATACCAAAATCTTTGAGCTTCCCTGGAAGGCACTATTTAAGGGGGGTCAGTATGATGATTCTGAACATTTTGAAATAGGTATTAATCTCTTCTTTACTTTTACCATTGCAGTACCATACGCCAAAACCGCTCGAATTTTGATCCTCATGGCGATTCCTGGACAGGTGCTGTTTATCTACGTTGCTGACTACATACACATGTCTGAATCTACTATTGGTGCTCCGTTTGTGTTTTCGTATTTGATCGTCAGCTTGATTCAGGTTTGCAACTCGATCTTTTCCAACCAAGTTATGGAATAATGAACCATCTTCTATTATAGATTATGTTGCTTCTGTATATTGCTCACGTCATTATCCATGCAATGTGGAAGTGGAAGATCGATCCGGATAACTCCGCCATCCCATATCTAACGGCCCTCGGTGATTTGCTGGGATCTAGCTTCCTAGCGATGGCATTCCTGTTCCTCCAATCAATAAATCATCCGTACGGCGAGCATCAGGACGAGATCGACCCAGCAGTTACGCCAACAATTTCGTTCAATATAGTGGATGGGGAAGCGAGCAATAATTTCGGTATTTATTAGCTTCACCTTCCCGGTATTTTAATGTAGGCAAGAGTCCAAAAGCAACTAACATGTCTATTGTGTGTGAGATGTTCCTCGCGATATCCTTGCCATGTTCCTCGATCCTTCAGTTCCCACCCGAAAAAAATGAGAAACTAATGCTCTGTACACGCAAATAAATATTTATGATGTAATAACAGTATTGAGAACTCTTACAACTGATACGTAAGCTTTAGCTTTTTTATTTATATAGTTTTCTAATTTTTGTCCGGATACCTTTTTGCTCCGGCCTTACCATAGATAAAAGAATTAAAAGCAAGTCATAAATAGCATTATGTAAATCTTGTTGAGTTCATTACTGTTTCATGTCACAATTAGCAAATGTTCCCAAGGAACTAGCCAAGTTATCCCCAGTGCGGCATTGGAACGCCAAAAATCTGATTCCCCTCATATGCATTACGCATGATTTTTCTCTGTCAAGGGTTATGTTGTTCGACTTTAACCAATTGTTTGTAAGTTCCAGAAGGCTCTCTTCTTAGTACTAATGTTTTAAAGTGGGCTATTTGCTAGGTCGTCGATTGGAAACCGTAGCAAGTAATTATACCTTAGCAGAAGTTTGACTGGCTCATATCAGTCTGAACAAAATTGCTCACGAAGTAAACTAAATTGTATACATTTAGCAAACAAATACTGCATCAATAAGAACAGCAATTATGGCAAACAACATGTATTGACATTAAAGCAGTGAACGGACAGCATGTTTAGAAGGTAAACTAATTTAATCGCTAGTAATGGAATTCTATTTTCTATTTTAGAGCAAGTAAAATTAAGCATATTGTAAATAAAAATCCATTTCTTCACTACTTAATTCAATGTGAACCGAAAAGGTCACAGGTTTTTAATTGCGAACAAAAGAGCAAAAACAACCCGACGAAAGAATATTTCAGTAGAATGAGTTGGAACTATATAATTCTTAACATTACAGGTAAAGCAAAGCAGATTACTATACATTGATTGTACAAGTATTTTACGAGCAAATGTAAATATTTAGACAATTGTTTCCTAATTTTAATAAGTAAACAAGTACAGCATCAGTTTAGCATAAAAACTGTTCAAACTGCTACCCTTTAACCAGCTTTCGAAACAATGGCATAATAATTATTGCATATCGTTTCACTTCTGATGAGTGACTTGGTTTATTACTTCCTTTTTACCTTTTCCACCATCCGTTCGCTGTTATCAAATTTCTTTTTTCGCTCCATTTCTACTTTTTTTTGTTTTCTTTTCCAGCACCGCAGTTGGCATGAGGTTTTAGTTTCATTTCTCTGCACCGTCTATCCGTATTTCTTTCTTGGTAATTCCTGTCATCTACCGATTGCACGCACACTCAAATGTATGTGTTTACTCACCCTCTAGCGTACAGACCGACGCGACACCTGTAGGCAGAGAAGATACAACGGTTCAGGAGTGCACAGTTTCAGTGTGTTGTGTCAATTGTGTATTAGTTTGTGTTCATAATCGGAACTAGAAAGCTTTAAATTATTGGCCAATAGAACATGTGGTCGAATTATAATGGCTACATTTTGATTAGTTGAAAATGTTTGTTTTCTTGTTAATTAAAATACGTTTGTTTTGACACTTACATCTTTAATCGGATATAAAATCTATCAATAATAACGAAGCGATCCATAGAAAGCAATTCGGCAGTATTACATAAACGTAACATTTAACATCCACTTGTACTGAGAATAATATAAACAATGAGAGTAATCGTGTAAATTCATCCAAACATAAAAGGCTGTAGCAGTGCTTATTGTCGAGGGGCTCCTCAGCTAGTCTGTAGAAAATGACAGCAGAAAATCACACATCCAAGACGTCAAAATGCTATTATTAAATTAGAAAAAAAATTGTAGTGCCTCAATAAGCTTTCATTCGTCAAGCAAACATCCAAAAGCAGAGCAGCTCCTTCAAGCTTATTTTGCATCCATCGTCATAGCCTTCTTTGTGTGATTTAAGATTTGGCAAGAAAAAAAGAAAAAAACACAGCCCTGTTCAGCTTGATGTAATAACGAACCTTACCCCTGTTACCCCACACTTGACAATAAGCAAGACCTAAATAAACAAATATCGAAATTTTGACAGCAGACGGAATGCTACTAGGATATGAAAACTACTAACAGAAAAGAATGTGATACTTACTAATGAAAACGAGGATGAAAAAATACGGTAATCGGTGACTAAATTTGTACTAATGATGAATGACCACGGGAAATCAAAATATCAGGAATGAGAGCTACAGTTAGCGCAGATTACATAGAAGGGAAGAAAATTATATTTAAAATAACAATTATTTTTGTGAAAGGAAGAGATTAAGAATGAAAGTATAATACAGGCAACACTGCGGATGGTTTGTCATATTTTAAAATTTCATTTGAAAACCGCTGGAAAGACCAGTTGCTATGCGATATAACGATGTAACGAAATAAATTTAAAAAAATTACGATATATATGGATCGTTTCTGACATAAATGAATATCCCAGACTAGATAAGGAAACAAAATAGTAAATGTCATTCAGACGGTCGGAACTGCAACACACAAACTGTAATAAGTAGAAATAACTACCAGAAAGGTTATGGACAAAATATAAGAATAAACTTGTTGCATTTGAAAAACAGAAAACGTCTATTTGATTCCTTCTTTCGAGCATTCGGAAGCAAGAGTTCAGCATCCAAATACAGCATCACATAAATAAACCCACGTGCTTGGCAAAATTCCACTTATTGGTTCTTTCGAGCCAATTCTGCTATTTATATGCAAATATCCACGACTGCGATAAATAATCGCCACTTTTGAAATATTCAGATCTACTCATCTACTAGGCCTGAATGTACTATTTGTGACCGCAATTTCTCCATAATTTCGGTCCTTTTCACCATTGCATAAAAAATTGATCCACTCGGAACGACGAACCCGTGGCAATAAAGTATCTGTCTGAGAGGCTCTTCACCGCGTTGGCAAAAAATGTTCCTATAGTAAACAGTAACATCTTCACGTGGCCCTCTTCCACCGGTCTCTAATTGCGAAGATCGTTCAATTGGACGAGAATTATTCAATTTTGTATCTTCGGGTTTTCATTCATTTGGAGAATTTGGCCCATTCTGTCTTCTGCTGCGGGTTCGTGTGGTATATGTAAAACTATCCCCCACACACTTCTTTTTCCGATATCTGTGATGCTCATCATCATCATCTCCAACGATGGACAACAGACGCAGACCGTTCGTCGCCTTGTTTTGACGCGATTTTTTTTCTTTTTTTGTTCCGGAGTTCGTTAATCGAAAAGAAACAACATGAAAATTCGTCTGGTGGTGCCGTTAGCGCTGATTGTGGTGGGTTGCAGTGGGCTACCAAAAGCTAGTGCATTCAACTCCCGGCTAAACGAGCTGGATTCTGTCGATGAGTTCAACACCATTCGATCGTCAACGAAGTTAACGCCGAAGAACTTTGCTCGCCAAGTGAAATCATCCCATTATTATTTGGTGTTGTTCTACGCACCATGGTTAGTGAGATTCGTTTTGTGCTATTATGTTTCATGGAATAATCGTATTTTTCATCTACCAACAAGGTGTGAATACTGTTTACAACTTTTCCCGCAATGGAGCAAATTGGCAGCTTTGGTCAGTCAGCGGTTTCGCGGATCCGTCCATGTAGGCCACATGGATTGCATAGCAGAGGAAGTCTTTTGCTCTCGAGTCAATATTGCGGACTATCCAACGGTGCGAGCCTATTCCCGGGGTCCTCCAGTGCGGTTTGAATCGGTGCAACCACACGAACTGGACGACACCATTGAATATCTGGAAGAGTATGTGCTTAATCTTCCAACAGAAAGTTCTAACCGTAGTGCGGTGAAGAATTAATAAGTGACTAACTTTTGCTGGCCATTAATAAGAAATATATATTAGACATACAACTCTTATATTCCTAATTTAATTGTTCTTCGAAGCATGAACAACGTTAAGTATATTGTAAAATATTATACCAGGACCTCAATATAATTTTAATGGTAATGGTTTTCACGAGTGGATGCTAGGTCGACGTTTTGCACCATTTTAATATCCAAAACGATTTCCGGTTTCGCGAAATTTTGGTGTAAACCAATCATTATGCAACCTTTATTTTTACCCAAACGAAAAAAAATGGGATGTACCAATTTGCGCTTAAGGGCACAAAACTTTACTTAGAGAGGTTGGATTTGAAAATTTCGTATTCCACTTGTCAATAACTTACACTAACTTGCTGCCAATTAGACGATATATCCACATTATTACCAAATTGGCGCAAATTTGGTGTTAGTTTGGATATTTCTTCTAACTGGCAGCAAGTTTGTGTCAGTTACACGAAACATTCAAATCCAACTTCTCTAATCAATATGGCTATATTTGTAATGATTTTGATGAGAGGTTGCGATAGTAGATACAGAACACTAGATTGGGATTGTTGCTGGTGTTCCCATTGTTTTCGCCTCGGAACATGTTTGTTTTGCTTTCGGTGTATATCTGTCACGGTACCGAAAGTCTCTCTAGTAAAAGTTTCTGGTTCGCACTTTTGGTACACGCAGAAAAATATGGCCTGCTTGTAACCACAAACCGTTTAGTTGAACTTCAAAGTAGTGAATTGCAGAGATTGCCTATTTTTCATTTCAGTCTCGTTTATTCTGCTGTGATTTTTGCACATTCAAGACCGAAAACGTCCAATGCATAAAATTTGCAGCAGAATAAACGAGAGGCGAACAGAAAAATTATGTGATATCTGCTATGAAACAAATTTCAATGTGGCATACTATTAAAATTTCATTAGTTTTCACATGATGAATCTATGCGTGACAGATAATGTTTATGTTCTACTACAAATTGCAAAAAATATGTGTAAAATTAATATATTCAATCTACCGAATTTTTTCGATGTAAATTTTTCGAATGTTTTTGTTATGAAATGAAATAGTTTGTATATACCGCACAAGGAAATGAAAATTTATCAACATTCAGTGCAGGTTTAGACAATTTGTGCATACCAAATAGTGAAAATACATCAGCCAATAATGCCCATTGTTTTGCTGGCTAAAAGAAATAAATATGATTAGTCGCTATAAAACGGTGATAGAGGATATTTTTTTGCTATTTTTTTTATTAGGCCCATTTGACATGTATATCCCGGAATCAAAACAATGATGTTCCTAGCACTGATGCCAGCGACAATCATAATCTAGTGGTACGATAGATGAATGTTTTAAGCCATTAAAAAGATGGCAGCTTCAGGTTTAGCGAAACTCTATAAATCAATCAGGTTCTTTTCGGAACGATGATGACGAGTAGGTATCGAAGATCAATGTTTTTTGGGGTTTCAGAAATTAGGCTTGAAATAAGAATTATTTGTCAGAATTTGTGATAAAAACGAAATAAAAATTATTAATTTCATAATAAATGCAAGAAAATCTATTCAACTCACCTGAAAAAAGTTTATTTATTGTAGTAAAACTTTATACCTAATACAAATTACTACTCAATTAAGCAACGATGCATTGTTACATTTTTTAAGTCTCCATCTTGGATTCCAAAATAGAGTCAGACATTGTCTTACAACATTTGATTGATATAATATACTAATGCTTGCAAACCTGTGACAACAATAAAAACCAATCAGTGCTTTATCTTAGTCAGATGGAATTACTTTTGGGTTGACTACAGAAAATCGCTATAGATTAGTCTCGCAACTTTTTGAAAGAAACTGAAATTGCTCTAACATAACTCAGTCTCTTCGCCCACCAAAATATTCAACTAACATCCGCCTTTCATTAGGCGCAAATCCAGTTGTCAGATGTCTTTCCAATATATAAAAGGTTCGGCAAACCACCGAAAACATGTTGGCATGAGAAATTCACTCGTATCAACCCAACACACACAAGCAGAAAATAAATTAATTTATCCCAACGGGACTCAAAAGCAGCACACAAGATTCAAACCACACAGCGCGAAGAAGAGCGCAAAATAAACTTTGCACACAGCAAGAAAACGGGTGTAAGTTTCATATGATTTAACTGTGTAGGTAAATGCCACCACTGCCGAAAATCCATAGTAGACGCTATGGATTTTCGGCAGTGGTGGCCAAGTTAATTGTTTGTTCTTCGTGACGCTGTGCGATTTAAAACTTTACATGTACACGAGCGATTGAACCGTCCGGACGATATAGCCATGTTGTGCCTTATCCGAACATCCTGGAGATCCAAGCAGTTGGGGAGTAGATGTTCCACTGTTTTCCGGGTCCCGCATGTGGTACAGGGGGGGGGGGGAGTACGTTGGATATTGCATGCGCGCGCAAAATTTCCAGTCCTGTCGGTCGTCGTATTTGACGGGGAGTCCGTTAATTTTCAGCAGGTGTCTCCGGTTCGCCCGCCAGTGATCGATGAAGTTGTTGTTGAGGGCTTCTGCGAAATGCCGGATTATGTCCGCGGCAGGCACTTCCTTGGTAAGGGTTCTTCAGGCTCTCCGACCGCGCTCTGCCAGAGAGTCTGCTTCAGTGTTCCCCTGTAGTGTCCGGGAATCCAACAAAGTGTGATGAGAGTATCGGCTTCGATCTCTATTGCCTGAATGAAGGGGTATCGGGAGTAGTCGCTCTCGAGCGCGCAATGTGCCGCGAAGGAATCCGTGAATATCGTGGTTACAGTTTCTTCTGGCTTTTGGGACAGGCCCAGAGCGACGGCTGCGGCTTCGGCGGAAAATACCAAGCACTCTGGTGGGAGAAGGAGAGATGAGCCTGTTCTGCCGTTGCTGACTCCGAATCCTCCTTCACCGTCCTTCCTCGATCCGTCCGTATGACTGCGGGTGTAATTCGAGAAGCATTGCTACACCGTGAAATCTCGGGGGCATCTCCGGCCCGGAGGGTCTGGGGCAGGGATGTCCGTTTCATGACGATCAGCGCCCGCCGCAGGATCACTAGGGCTATTTTCCAGTAGAATGGTAAGATGCCGGCCTCTAAGCAGACGCTTTCCGCTGGTACGCTGGGCAGTAACTTCGATGCGGTGCGGATAGACCAGTGGTAGAGTAAAGCCAGGGTGTGGTTAATCCATTCTGTGATTTTTCAGGTGATCTCGTTTTTATAATATATCCGGCTATGGATCAGTCCTTCGCTTATTTGGAGTTCAGTGTTCCTATTGCACTTCGGGTGTCGGGCACATATGATTTGTACCAGTCTTTTGCGGTTGGCGATTTCGGTCTTCACCCACCAAAAGTGGGGACAAAAGAAGTTTTCCGATCCAGGTAACTCCAAAGATGATCGGTGCCTTTTTTCGCTGCCGCTGACTCCGGAATTAGCGGTTTTGAAGGCAGTGCTGTATTAGAGGTCAAGCTTCCCTTGAATTCCCCAGCGGTCAAGCTGCCGAAGTATGCTTTCTCGCCATACGGTATTGTATTCCGTGTCAATATTAAGGGCAGCAATATCGATGTGTAGGCCATCTATTTTGGCCTGGTCAAGGGTTTCTCCCAGGGATGTCTTGTACGATTCGGTGCCCTTCCCTTTCCGGAAGGCCTGTTGCCGGTTATCCAGCAGCTGGCGTTGTTCGAGTGTAACGGTTAACCTTCTATTGACCATTCGATTGAAGATTTTACCAATGCAGGGAGTAAACTGATGGACCGGAAGCCTTTGACCGTGTGAGTACCCTGAACCCTTTTGAGTATCCGGATCACCAAGGCCGTTTGCCACGAATCCCGGAGCAACCCGCCCTCCCAGATTCGGTTGTTGCACTGGAGGAGGGCTCTTATTGCGGGTGGTGGCAGATTCCTGAACAGCGGGTATACGGTGTCGTTAATACCGGTAGCTTTTCCTAGCCCCTGGCTGAGGGTGTCGGTGAGTTCTGATCCGGAGAAAGGCTGGTCCAACTCTGGCGACGAGTCGGGGTAGAATGTTACGGCGGCAGCCTCCAGTAGACTTTTTTCGGACTGGGACTCAGCGGTGGGAGCGAGGCGGTTGCAGAGACCAATGAGAAGTATCGACCCAGTTCGAGAGCTTACACCAACAATAACGTCAAATAAACCGTTTTCGTTTTTATAACTTTTCACGTGTTATTTTGCTGAAAGAATACCACGCATAGTGTTGCGTATTTTTATCTTAGCCAGATTGTATGTGGAAAATTTTCGCTCTACTGCAGCTGAGGTGACTAGGCTGGTTAAAAAAGATGCTGGCGAGCGGTAGACTATTAAAACTTTGTTTTAGATTTCTCGCGCTAAACTTGTCGTCGATTCTAAATATAGTGTGGGCGAGCAAGCGCCGATGAAACTAATATCCGGAGGTTCGGGAACGCGTAGCTACTATCCAGACGAGTAGATAGCAACTCACCCCAAATTTGTACTCCGTCTTCGAAACCTGTTCTAGTATCTACAAAGTCTATTAAAATCTGCGCAGATTTGAAATATCTGAAAAAACTGCAGTGTAATTTTGAAAACCTGGTAGCCCTGCACGCAACTGACAAAGTAAACAAACCGAGAATTTATTGTCAAACGTGAACTTCATTCATATGAGTCCATTCGTGTTGTCATCTTATTAATAAATTGAATAAATGCATCAATGCAGCTACTGCTACGACTTTCGCTCGTAAACTCAACTTAGTTTAGTTGAATTTGTACTAATGTTCAAACTGAATAGAATGCTATTGATGAAACAGCTTAACAAGAGTTTTATTCAGCTTATATAACTATAATCTGCTTCTAATCAGACTAGAGAATTCAGTTTCTGGTTGCACTGACCAAAACCCTACCTAGTATGTCGACTAACTAAGATTGTAAAATCTCCTCACATCACAACCCTCAGTATCCCAAAGCAGATATACCCACAGGTATGCTCAGTTCGGTAGATAGCAGATCCACGGCACATTGACGCACACACAGGTATTCGTCGAAGCTAATAAAGAAGTACTAACGCGATGCCATGACACGTTATCTTATCAGTCCGGTCCGTACAGCTGTATAAGAAGAATCTAGCTTGAGTAGTGGGCGCGGGCACGATTCATTCAGTTTATATCGGTCCTTGATCACGCAATGATTCTACAGTTTGTACAAGCTTTATAGTGATTAACAGTTAATAAAGCGAAACATTACCCCCTAAGAACATAACTGCCTAAGAAGGCAGTCTTTTTCCTAAGAAAGTACTAAATTCCAGTTCCCATAGATAGTAATCCATGAAGATTTTTAACATTTTCCCCAACGAATGTGTTATCTGTAAACATTATCAGTGAGCGATTATAGTTATCTATGTGATTCAATACCGGCAACATTCGACATGCGTTAGTAAATATTCTACTGTTCCACAGAAAGTTAGGTGTCAAAAGAGTAGCAAAACGTTGTCAACATGCTACGTCCTATATTTGGATTTTTGGGGAAAATTTTTCAGATCATACGCAACAACCTTAAACCTCTTATCCTACTGGTATCTTTCGGAACATTTATCTGGTTAATTGTGAACACTACGAACAGACCAGAGTTCACTAGACATGCTGCAAAGAGCCTGGAAGTCGTTGAATTCATCGAACCCAAGAATCGATGGAACGAGAACTCTGTACAAATCTTCCTTTCCATGCTGGACATCGAGGCAAACGTGACAGACTTGGTGAATCGGAGCGATCAATGTTCACTGAAAGACGAAACTGTTTTTACGGCATTCATAGCAGATACAGTAGACGAGGCATTATGGCAATACTATACGCTTATTGCGCTTGGACAGACGCTCGTGCTGCCCTGGAGTAATACATTTCGCGTTAAACAGTTTCTACCGAGATCTACTAAAGAAAAGCTGGAACAGTTATTTTACGAGTGAGTAATTAATGCAGTTGTGACTCACTGGTTGGACCACTACCTCTGTCATACTGGCTAATTTGATTCGTTAGTTAAGTCACCCAAATTAACAGCGGTTAAAAAGTGGCCATAAGATAGTAGTGTAAACTGTTAAGATCTTTAATTATAGGAGATTTCAAGATGACATCATATCGTAAAAATGCTCAGCGAACTTGTTTACATGGTGTTAGAATTTAAACGCAATTTCTTGTGCGTCCATGTAAACAAGCTCTTTAACCTGTCAGAAAAGTGAGGTTATGCATTTTCATGCAATGTTCTATTGTTTGTTATATTGTCAATGTCAATTTGACATAAGATTTTGGCTTTTCGATTGATTTGGATCATAGTCCAACTAGCAAAGGTTGAACTGAAAGACAGTCCAGTGGAAAAGTGTCCAACCATCGAATCACGACTGTTGTGTAGAATCACGTCACTCAAATGTTAACGATATTTTTCCAGGGTCCCAATGGGCATCATGGACGAGCTGCCGTTCAACTGTTACGACATTGCAAATGCTCTGATAGTAACTAGTACAATCGATGTTCCGAAGCCGGAGAAACGCAATCAAATATACATTCTGGACAGTGGGGTGCGTCGTTATATGGATTTAGCAGCCATACATCGGAACATTAAAATGAGACCGTTACGGTAAATATGTCTGCACAATTCTTCCGTACATTTCGTAACAATACTTTGACTCCAATTCCAGGCTTGCGCACGCAGAACCCGCAAATCAACGCCTCATAAAACTACGCAATCAATCATCTACCTACCTACAAGTGAAAAATTACACGAGAGTTGATTTCGTCGGAATCTACATCCGGCAAAACGACATGTTACCATTTGAATACTACTACCGAGCAATCGCTTTACAACGAAAACTTCATTTAGCAAGACTTATTTTTGTTGTCATCTGCGACGATCCGCTGGGTAATCCATGCAGGAAAATCAACGCACCTTCAGAAGAAGTATATGTTCAACCAGCGAAGGAGACCGCTGAATCCGGTCAGGACTTTGCACTAATGTCGCTGTGTAATCACACGATTGTGTCCAACGAAGTTGGAATCTTCCATGCTCTCAACAACGGCGGTAATACAGTGGTTTACCAGTTCAGCGAACCTACTGACAGGGTTCGCTATATGCCGTGGCTCATAGCGAGCGAGCTAGACCGGTGGTATATGTTAGCTTAAGTTATTATAACAAAATCAATGTAAATAGAAATGAAACTTTATTGAAATATCTTATCTGTTTCGGATTACAACCGAATGAACATGAATTTTCCAAGATCTAGTTCCACCACCGACGAACCGACATGACAGAGGCATTCGAAAAGTGTCCCATACAAAATAACGATTGTTTTGAAATGAAGCGATCACTACTGTCAAACTCGAGGGTCTGCCCCAAAGGGAAAAAGAGCGTGTCCGGATAAGAATAAGAAGAGTGGCAGATTTGACAAACGCAAAACAGATTCAAAATAATCTGCATAAGGTGTATGCATGTGTGTACAATAATATTTTTGGTGGCAAACGCTTTGAGAGGCTGAAAGCACTAGTTTCTATATTCAAAACATTGTTTTAATTAATTTCGTTTTTATTAACCTCTTTTTTGGGAAGTGAATCAGTATTTACGCAATGTCGATCTTGTCAATCGTAAAACCAAAACTCTCGCTTTACGTATGCCTATACCTTATCTGGTACCATCTTGGGTTTTCACGTCATTTGCAGTTTGACAAGACCAAAATTTGACAAGACCATAATTTGATGTTGGAACGGTCTATCCCTGAGAATGATCATAGGAAGGGCAATCCCTCGGTCAAACTACGACAGATCGCTCCGCCATGTTCGAATCTGGACAGGCTTCTCGATAAGTATATTGATATTACAGAAGGTGTGCAATTCCCTCAGATGCGTATGTAGTGGTAATATGCATCAAAATCGTATTCAGAACTTATTGAAAATGCATGTATTCTGTTACTTTTTTGCTTGTAACGGACAGTTTTGTTAAATAGTACGTACATAGGATAATGAAAAGCTGGAAAAACGATCTTCAACATGCCAAAAAAGGTTTGTTCGTTCTAGCATACCTGGTACAACGTTGATACACCTTGGTTTTTGCGTACTGTTGTGTTATCGAAGAAGACTACTATACAGATGCCGCTAGTGTAACAACGTATTTTAATTTAAACAATTAGGACAACATCTGATGCATTTTTGCTCCATGTGGCACGTCGGTTTCGTGAGCCAATTAGCTAGACGTCGTGTTGAGTGAAACGTAGGTAGCAGGCCGCTGCAATTCCGTTATCTCCTGCGTCTACGAATGTTTGCAGCTGGACATCATAATCAGCAGCTATTTGGCTTAAATAGCATCGTGGAATGATGATTCGTTCGACTTGTGGGAGAACTTGAAACCACGTATGTCATTTCTTGAAGAGAATATCATTTATTTGGTCGTCTCAGTCGATTCCGGAGCGCCAAACATCTTGAAGAAGAACTTTCGGGTACAAGAGGAAATGGGCTATCAATCCAAGCGAATCAAAACGCGCAGCATTTGTATTTTCGTCGGACGAAGTTGACTTCTTCACAACTCCCGACCGTAGCGATTCCATCCGATTTTGTAGTTGAATGTATCCGAACTAGAGCACGACCACATTCCAAGATTTTTTTCTGTAGATAGTTCTGGCGACAGATCAAGGCTCTTTTCTCTGTTCGTTCCTCTTTTAATCTCTGTATGACCTGTTTAGAATTGCTAATCCAATTGCGGATCTCGAATCCGACAGCTTGTACCGTTTGTAATTATTTCACTTGACGCGCAAGCTTGATCGCCTCTTGTAGTTTCGCAACGCTGACCAACATATCGTCGACGTAGTGGGGCTTCTGAATCACTTCGACTGCCTGCTTTGAAGCGTACAGAATTGAGATTTTTCACAAACCGAGCACTACTAGGGGAGCAGCAAACTCCAAAAGTCATTACCTGATGAACGTAGACAACGATGTTTCCACTCTCATCATACCAGAGGAAACATTGGCATTGTTGATCCTCCGATGGCTCGCATATTTGCAGGAACATTTCCCGAACATCGCCAGTCAGGGCGATCCGGCTTTCACGAAATTGCACCAGTATGTTGACCAGGTCACAGAGTTGATCAGGGCCCTTCAACAAGGCTGAATTAAGTGATACTCATGCGACCGCACCAATACTATCCAAATTTGTTCAGGTTTGTTGATATTTGTAACCGAAAATATCGGCAAATACCAAACACGTAAATATGATTGATTCAGCTCTTCATCTGTGAGCTTCCCGGCGTATCCCTTTGTAGCAAAGTGGATTTTCTGGTTCAGGGCTTCAGCAAGTCTTGGGCCTTTGTCCATTCGCTTTTTAAGGCACTGCAGACGTCGCAAAGCCACGAAGCTGCTATCTGGCAATCTATCGAACATTCTCGTAGCGCCACAGGAGGTCGGTTTCGTATCGGTATCCCTTGAATACCGTGTGAGTTTGAAGCAGGGATTGAGCGCACTCGTTTTCAGTGGAAAGAAGCATTTTCTTTCGCTGTGAAACCCCAAAGCTTTCTATTGTAAAATACTCCTTCGTTGCTTTGTGCAGGTCCAGTTCTGACGAAAATTCGTTAACGTGCTTTCTAGATTTCCTCCACAGACTGTCTATCTTAGACGAATTTTCACAGCGACGAGCTGGTATAGTACTCCTTCGCGACTCTTCTGAGCTAAGCTCAGGTGTTGATCCTTGATTCCGATCATAATCCTTGGGCGAATATTTTAATATGATGTGATTGGCAGAGTCCTGAAATGCGGATACTGTTCACATTGTTCCTCCATATTGAATGTTATGGTGCAAGAAGCAGCTCCTTCACACTACGTAGTCCATTCAGAGTGTACTTCTTAGAACGGTTGTGCCCCGCAGAAGCTTCTAGCCTAACGTTCCTCGAATATTCTTAACGACGTTTCGTTCCGCTCGTCCGAAGTAAGCATAACGGCATTGTTTCCCCTTCAAGTTGCAACTCGTCTGCAATTCACTGTCGAATGGCGTGAGTTCTGATCTGTCATCCAGGAAAGCGAACGTCTGAACCGATCTATGCTTCCCAAGAAGCACGACTGATATGTATCGGAACAAAACCTTACTAGAGGGGACCTGATGTGCATGGCATCCGTGCTCAGACGAACTAGATTTTGGTGGGGATGAATCGTTCCGCGGACGAGTTGGTAAAGTTGTGTTCATGACACTCGCACTGGCGGTCGAAGTCGATGGTGCACACTTCTGGTCATTGTGCAGCATTGACAACAATTTTTCCGCTTAACTTGGTTTGACATCCTCCTTTGTGTTGACGTAAACATCTGTGCAATATCCCTAAGCCTCGAACGGTTGCTCAGTGTGAATCAGGAAAGAACTCTAGGAAACGCTTACATTTGACGATCGATTTGCAGTTTCCCTTGCATACTGGTCAGCAGTCGGCCAACACTTTCGCGTTGGATGGCCCTGCCGACCGATGATACACAGGGGGCTCCTGAGAATGTGCGTTAACGTATGCATTCCCTTTCCTCGTTGTACGTGACTCGCTTCGAGCTGACTTGTCTTCGAAAGCGATGCTTAGGAAGGTGACAGCACTAGTGTCTTCAACCAAAGAGTACAGCCATTTGCTGAAGAACGGCAGATTGACCGCCGGAAGTAATTACCTGTATTGCGCCAATTGAGCATTATTAACGGCGGTAGCTTGCTGATGAGTTGATGAAGAAAGGTTAGGGCCTGTTCAGGAGCGTTTTGTTTTGTATAGGAGTTTCAAAGTAAAACTGGAACTGAAACATTCACATCCCCAGCAGAGTGTTTTGATTCATAATTTCGAACAGTTTTGTTTTAAAATTTAAAACTGTTATACGACGCCGTTTCATTTGTTGCTGATTTTAAAACACGTTTAGAACTATGTTTTAAATACATGCAAAGTTTTCAGCACAGACACTTAGACCAGATAGACTGGGGAAAAGTAAATTTGAATGCAGTAACGCTGAAGACATGACATGAATTTTAAACTGAATAGAACATCCGCTAAAACTGCTGTTGGAGACAGCAAGTTCTAGTTTTAAAATTTTCAGTTTTATGTTATATAACTGTCAAAATTATGAATCTAGGACTGAAACACTTCTGAACATGCTCTTACATTATAAAGGTGTTATTCAAGCCTGCAAAAGTTTTGTACACTGACGGCGAAGTTCACAAGTTTCTAATTTGTCCTCTTTCAATGTAGGTAGAACGGGTGCATTAGTCTGCACTTGACTGCCTCAAAAGCGTGGCTTTTCAGACTCCGTTACAAACGGACGATGTTTTCCTCATTTATGTAACCACACTTTGCTGTCGTACTGTTAACCCTCCGGAAGTCGCGGAAATGGCTCACTGAACGAACACCCACAGGTGCCCAAAGACAGTTTTGCTAGATTTTCAGAGCAACACTCAGTGCACTAGCGCGACTGCCAGAAGGTTAAAGCCGTTCCAATGCACTCCACTACACCGGTGTCTATCAATCGAAAATCCCAAGAGCATGTTCAGGAGTGTTTCAGCTCTAGTGTCACATCTCTTTGTGATGCGACGCACCTTCCTTTTAAACATCTCCGATATATGTGTGCCACAGCCCTGTGAACTGGGCGCACCTTTATATTTCAACCGCCGATCTGTGCGTGACTCAACACAACCCTGAACTGTCATCCTACCAGTCGAGTGTAAGTAGAAGAAAAGTTGCAAGTCAGCAGTCAGTGAAATCATACGGTAGTGGAAGATAAAAGGCTATTTCAGTAAAGCAGTCAGTAAAGGCAAAGTGGAAGATTTCTAAAAGTTAAATTGAGTAGCTTAACACTAAATCCTGCAGTATCGGGTCAGTCAGTACAGTTTATTTATTAAAACTTAAAACTACATACATACAGAAGGTAAAATTAAAAACTGAAATCATGCAATAGCTTAACCTAAAATCTTATGTTATAGAAACTAAATTTAGTACGAAGATAGTACGGGCCGTTGTGTCTAGTACGGATAGAATAGCAGCAGAAGAAACTAAACGTGAGTACTTGCTCTATTTATGTAAAATCAATATTAATTTGCATTTATCCCCGAAGGGATTTTATAACTTCTGTCATCAAATATATTAGTTACAAAACCGGAAACTATTTCTATCTGTCCGATTGCTAGCGCAACATTTTATAAAATCCGTTTATCGATCGGGGGCTCTAGTCGGTATGTCAAAGAAAGGTGACGGTCAGGGAACTTCCCCAGTAAATAATGCTCTACCGCCGGGGGTGAGCTGCGACATATGTAAGAATCCGGATAACAGTCGGATGGTAGCGTGTGATTCGTGCCAGCAGTGGTTTCATTTCGCCTGTGTTAGTGTGGATTCAAATGTTCAGGATGAGGAGTGGAGTTGCAAGAGATGCCTTGAGGCGGCGATTCAACTTCCAGCCGGCGCATCTACACCTAACACAGACACTGGAGTGATACCAAAGCCCGGAACCAGGCTAACGGAATCTAATCTGGAGCAGTACGTGCAGAAACAGTTGGCGATGATGCAGGCGAGCTTTGAACGTATGTTAAAGGAGAAAGATGATCGGCATCTGAGGGAGCTCAAAGATCAACGGAAAAAGTATGAACAAGTGTTGAAAGATACGGAGCGACGTGTGCTAGAGCGTGTGGAAAAGCAAAACTTAATTAGCTCAAGTGGGGGTGGATTGACGGCGAGTTCAACCGGAAATCAGCCGGTACAGATGGTGTTCAGTGGATCTGGTAGTCAAAACCCGCAATTGTTAGGCAGCAGATTAACAGCGAGTTCTACGGGCTATCAGCCACAGCAGGTGGCCAGCGGAGGATCAACGACAGGGGCGACCGGAAATCAGCCGTTATTGCCATGGCCGTTGGGAACCGGACCGACAGCAAGTTCGACGGAAAATCCTTTGCCACAAATTAATGTACACGAGGTGAGCCAGGGCGGTGAGACTCTAGCGCATGAGTTGATGTTGCTGGAGGAGCAGCAGGCATTAGAGAAGAAGCATATGGAGGAGCGAAGCCGCCTTCTACAACGGCATGCGATGTTCGGCGGAGGAGCAGCCGGTGGAATCGGACTGAATCCTCAGGCGACAGCATTCCAACCGATTGGTAGCGGTTTTTTTGGTGTTTCTTCGCTAAGTCAAAGTCAGATTTCAGCGCGTCAAGCTGTCAACAAGGAGCTTCCCATATTTTCCGGGAACCCAGAAGAATGGCCGCTTTTCCTAGCAAGCTACGAGAACTCGACCAGGATTTGTGGATATAGCGACGAAGAAAACATGCTTCGACTTCAACGAAGCCTCAAGGGAAAGGCAATGGAAACGGTACGTTGTCGTCTGTTGCATCCTGCCAACTTACCGGGGGTTATAGCGACGCTAAGAACCCTGTTTGGTAGACCGGAAGTCATCGTCCATTCGCTGGTGAATAAGATCAGGGAGATGCCATCGCCGAAAGCTGAAAAACTGTGCACGCTGATCGATTTCGGAGTTGCAGTTCAAAACATCTGCGCGACCATCACAGCTTCAGGTCTGGACGAGTATATGTGCAACGTGGCGCTACTCCAAGAACTGACGGAGAGATTGCCGCCATCTATTAGACTGAATTGGGCGTACCATCGTCAGGGACTGAACAGAGTCACTCTTTCGGAATTCGGAGACTGGCTCGGGAAGTTGGTTGAAGCAGTGAGCATAGTCACGATGCCATCTCTTAACATCTCGAGACCAGAGAGACGTGGAAAGAAAGACGACAACTACATCAACGTGCACTCAGAAAGCAACACTAGTTGCGAAGCTGTCTCGTTAGATCGCCCAATTACTGCATCAAAGGGCTGTCTCGTATGTTTGGACGAATGCAGCGGTCTGGACACGTGTGGCAAGTTTCTCGCCATGGACGTTGGGTCCCGTTGGACAGTTGTAAAAGAGCAAAGGTTGTGCAGAAAGTGTCTACGGAGGCATTACGGTGCCTGCCATGTGAAAACACCGTGTGGAAGGAACGGTTGTTTGTTCATGCACAGTAAATTGTTGCACGACGACAAGCGGTATAGCAAACGTTTGGCGCCTGAACCAGCGCAGCAGCCTAACGAGAGTTCAACACAGAGCTGCAACACGCATTCGAAGAGGGCGGGTAAGGTTTTATTCCGGTACGTGCCTGTAACGATCTACGGTAAGGGAAAGCAAGTGACAACCTATGCTTTCCTCGACGATGGGTCGTCGGCGACTTTGATGGAGCACAGCCTACTGAGAGAATTAGATCTTAAAGGAACGCCATATCCATTGTGCCTGAATTGGACGGGTGGCCACCAGCGGGAAGAAGATGAGTCGGTCTTACTGACCTTGAAGATCTCCGGTGTAAATGACACTCGCGAAGTGTTCGACCTCCCAGAGGTTTATACGGTTAGGGATCTTTCCCTTCCGAAACAGTCGGTCTCAGTCTCGCAGTTGGCAACTAAGTACAGCTATCTCAAAGGTTTGCCATTGAAATCCTACGATGATATCTCTCCACGGATCCTTATAGGGATGAACAATTGCCGCCTGGGTCACGCCCTGAGAAGTGTCGAAGGTGGTGAGAACCAACCGGTGGTGTCCAAAACCCGCCTCGGATGGATGATATACGGACCTTGCACCATGGAATCTGGAACGACGAACTCCGGCTATAGCAATTATCACAGTTTCCACATCTGTCCCTGTGTTAGGGAAGAAGAAAGGGATCTGACTGCGGCACTTAAGGAATACTACTCAATTGAGTCGTTGGGAATCTCTGGTTCACAAAAATCACTACATTCAAAAGATGAGGAGCGCGCGATTAAAATTCTGTCAACCGAAACACGACTGGTTGGAAATCGCTACGAGACCGGCCTATTGTGGCGCTATGATCAAGTACAGCTACCCGACAACAAGGGAATGGCTGCAAAGCGCCTAGCTTGTCTACAGAAGCGAATGAGACGGGAACCTGAATTAGCTGCGGCGATGCGATCGAAAATGCTTGAGTACGAGGAGAAGGGTTACATTCGGCGCCTGTCGGCAATGGAGAAGGCGGAGAAACATTCTAACGACTGGTATCTACCAATCTTCCCAGTAACCAACCCGAACAAACCAGGGAAGCTACGAATCGTATTCGACGCGGCCGCCAAGGTCAACGGCGTCTCACTGAACTCGTTCCTCCTAACGGGACCCGATCAATTGGTGTCACTGCTTACAGTTCTGTATAAGTTTCGCGAGTTTCGCGTCGCCGTAGTGGGAGACATTCGGGAAATGTTCTTCCAAGTACAGATGAAGAAGCTAGACCAACGAAGCCAGATGATTCTGTGGAACAACGGTAATCCGGAGGATGAACCCGAAGTGTATGCGGTAGCAGTTATGACGTTCGGTGCGGCATGCTCTCCGAGCTGTGCGCACTATGTCAAGAACCGAAACGCTGAAAGATTCGAAGAGCAGTATCCACGAGCGGTAGAGTGCATAAAGTATGAGCATTATGTCGACGACATGTTGATGAGTATTGAGACTGAGGAGGAAGCTGTAAAACTAGCCAGCGAGGTACGATTTATCCACTCTCAGGGAGGATTCGAGATACGCAATTGGTTATCAAATTCCCGTTCAGTCATCGATAACCTGCACGAGGTCAGTACCACGGAAAAGAACATGAGCATCTGCGCGGAGATGACAGAAAAGGTGCTCGGAATGTGGTGGGACACCACAACAGACACGTTCACATTCAAACTATCACCGAAGCACGATGCGCAGCTACTTTCCGGCGTCAGGATGCCCACAAAACGAGAAGTTTTGAGAACATTGATGGCAATATATGATCCTATGGGACTCATCGGTAATTTCCTCATCTACCTAAAGATCCTGTTGCAGGAAATCTGGCGTTCCGGGTGTGGCTGGGACGACGAAATCAATGGAAAGCTGGCCGAAAAGTGGCTGACGTGGATTGAAGCACTGCCGAATGTCCACCAAGTTCGGATTCCTCGCTGCTACAGAATTGTAACATCTGCCAAGCCAACGAACGATGTAGAATTGCACATCTTCTGTGATGCCAGCGAGAACGGGATGGCTGCTGTGGCCTACTTCAGGTTCGAAGAGGAAGGAAAGGTGGAATGTGCGATGATTGGATCTAAAACACGTGTAGCCCCTCTGAAGTTTCTCTCTATCCCTCGTCTTGAGCTGCAAGCTGCCGTTATAGGAGCTCGTCTAGCCGAATGTATCGTCAAATCACATCGAATGAAGATCGTGTGCCGCGTTTTCTGGACCGACTCCCGTGATGTTGTATGCTGGTTACGATCTGACCATCGGCGCTATAGCCAATTCGTTGCCTTCCGGATCAGCGAGCTGCTGGATACAACGCAAGTGGATGAGTGGAGATGGCTACCAACTAAAACGAACGTAGCGGACGAAGGCACGAAGTGGAAAAGGCTGCCGGACTTTCGGCCTAGTAGTCGCTGGTTTCGCGGACAGGATTTTCTTTGGGAATCGAAGAGCAAATGGCCTGGTGACAATCGAGATCAAGGATCAACCATAGAAGAAATTCGTCCCAGTGTCCTACATCATACAGTCACCGAGCCACTAGTGAGTTTCGAGCGCTTCTCCAAATGGAAACGTCTGCTGAGATCGATGGCATATGTCCATCGTTTCATCATGAACCTTCGTAAGCGTACCGAGGGGACCACCACCGAACTGGGGCCACTAACGCAGGAAGAGCTGAAACTGGCTGAAAGCACCATTTACCGGATGGTTCAAAAGCAAGCGTATCCTGACGAAATGCGACTGATCCGTAAGAATGATTCAAATGCTAATCCGTGGGAACGTACATTGCCAATAACCAGCCCATTGTACAAACTGAGTCCAGCCATCGATAACCACGGTGTCCTACGGATGCGAGGGCGTATAAACGCATGCGAATGGGTCGACGAGGCGACCAAAAACCCAATCCTGCTTCCAAGACGGAATCTCGTTACCAATCTGGTGCTCGCGGATTACCACGTACCGTCATCAGAATCATCATACAGTATTGAACCAGGTTAGATTGAAATTCAACATCCCTCGCCTTCGTTCGGAGTTCGACCGTGTTCGCAGAGACTGCCAGCGCTGTAAGATTCGACAATCAAGACCGCAGCCTCCAGCAATGGGGAACCTCCCACCTGCGCGGTTGGCGGCGTTCCAACGACCGTTTTCCTACACAGGAGTCGATTATTTTGGGCCGATGTCGGTGCTAGTTGGCAGACGAACAGAGAAAAGATGGGGAGTCCTGCTCACCTGTATGACAACCCGAGGTGTGCACATCGAAATCGCATATTCACTGACGACAGACTCGTGCATTCTAGCACTGCGCAACTTCATTGCGAGAAGGGGCGTACCGCTGGAAATTATAAGCGACCGAGGAACGAACTTCGTCGGAGCCTCCCGGGAACTACGCGAGA